>NW_010366097.1:58531-85302 GCF_000414095.1 Morus notabilis
TGTAATGCTTCAAACGAATCTAGTTCCTGTGGCAGTTCACTGTCAGTTTCAAAGGAGCCTGTTCATGAAACCTGGCCTCTTCATCGCAAAAAGATCCGTAAAGTTGTGGTCAGGAGAGACAAGAAGACACGAAAGAAGGAAGAAAGTTTTGAAAAAGCCGTTTTGATTATCAACACCCGGACAAAAGTTGATGTGGCATGGCAGGATGGTACAACAGAACGTGGAGTGAGTTCAACAAATTTGATCCCAATTGATAGTCCCGGTGATCATGAATTTGTTGCTGAACAGTATGTGGTCGAGAAGGCCTCTGATGATCTTGAAGATACTTGCGAAGCTAGGCGTGTTGGAGTTGTGAAAAGTGTTAATGCTAAAGAGAAGACAACCTGTGTAAGGTGGTTAAAACCTGTTTCCAGACCCGAAGATCCTCGAGAGTTTGACAAAGAGGAGATTGTGAGTGTATACGAGCTTGAGGGGCATCCAGATTATGATTATTGTTACGGGGACGTTGTTGTTAGATTGTCTCCGGTGTCGATTTCTCCACAATCAGCTCCTGACAGGGACTTTCTAGAGGATTCAGAGCAGCATAATGAGACGAATGAGGTCCAAGAAAATCTGGAAAAGTTCTCGGGTTATAAAAAATTTGACATATCTTCCGAGAATGCGTCTGCAAATTTCTCAGATCTATCTTGGGTTGGCCACATAACTAGTCTCAAGGATGGTGACATTGAAGTTACATGGGCTGATGGAATGGTTTCCACGGTAACCTTCATTCTCCAATTTCAAGTATCATTTCTTGAGTTCTCTTTCCCCGGGCTTTATCAATCTGCAGTCATTCTTTTAGAGGCTGTCCTTGTTGAGCTCTTGATAGTCCTGGATTTATCGAGTCAATAACAAAAGTGCTACATACTTTTACTTCTATTCTGCATATAATCAGTTAAATAAAGCCAGCAATGCTTTTTTGGTTGATAAAGTTACGTGGATTAGTGGTATACAGAACTACTTTAAATGGGTTAAATTTGTAAAAATGTAGGTATAAACTAGGATATTGAGACTTGATAAAGGGGAAGGAGCAGACTAGTACTCGTGGGTATTTCTTATAGTTAATTAGTTATCATTTGAATGGTGTCATTGGTTGCTCTGAAAACAGTGGGTAAATTGAACTTTGGAACCTTTTTGAACGATTGACTTTGAGAAAATACTTATGAGATTTCCAACTTATTCGTTGCTTTGTTTAATTTTCTAATGCTTATCTGCAGTATTCTGGATACTAATTCTATAGAGTATGCTTTAGTATTATATTTCAGTATTGGTTATCTAATTATTTATTTCTTTTATTAACTACTAGGTTGGACCTCAAGCAATATATGTAGTTGGTCGAGATGATGATGACGATTCTATTGCTGCTGGCAGTGAGGTTAGTGATGCTGCTAGTTGGGAAACAGTTGAGGATGATGATGAGATGGATGCCCTTGATACTAGAGAGGTTTGTTTCTATTTGAATATTGTAACCATTATCGCAAGTTTTAAAATCAATTTCCCTTGACAACACAATGATTTTTTTTTTCCTTTCTGATTGATTTGTGGTCATATGATATCTATTAATATTAAAAACTATAACTCTTACCTTATCCTAGATACCAGCCCATCAAATGGCTAGGTCCGTCTTGCTTTGGATGAATTCCTTGCACACATAATTGGCATTCCATATTTACATTTAAAATTTATTATTTTAGCAGTTAGCACCTTAGATATTTAGGCATCTTTCTTGTTGAATGAGATGAATGAAAACTGCCACATTGATGTTCAGGAAGTTGAACTGCAAAATGCCGTCTCAGACATGTTTTCTGAAGCAGAAGAGAGCAGAGAGAATAATTCAGGCAGGAATCCAGCCCTGGCAGTTCCCTTGGCTGCACTTAGGTTTGTTACCAGACTGGCCACTGGAATATTCTCACGAGGGCAAAAAATTTCATATCCAATTGGTTTTGATTCGAATGATGAAGGTGAAATTCAAGTTCAGCATGAAGATGTGTCAGAGACTTCTGGGGGGAAAGATTCCAGCTCTGGTTCCAATTCTCAGAAATCTATTGTTATTGAAAGTGGTGATACTGAATCTGAACATGGAAAAGGGGAGGAACATGCTCCCTTAGGTACCTCCAAAATGTTATACACTGCAGAAAATTTGTGTCATTTGAGAACTGAAGAACCGGATGCTTCTGATGGTAAGGGGGTTGAGAATTGCAGTTTCAAACGCTTTGATATAGCTAAAGAACCTTCGGACCATTATTTTCTTGGTGCAAATGGGCAGGTAATTCCTTTTCATTCAAGTCGTAGGATTTTATGTGAGGGAGAACTTAGAGCAGTAACTATTAGAAGAGATGGACGACGATATTTGTTTTCTTAACGAGAAAAAATACTGTTGAAGAGTTTCCGTTTGGATAATAAACGCTTATTAAAAGGTTCTTAAGTATTTATTTTCCCTCTTAAATTGTCAAACATATTTTGCTTTTAAGTTTAAATTTTGCATTATTTCCGTCTCTATTTAGTTGTTAAGGCATTTCTATTCTACCCCCATTATCTTTAAGACCAGAACATTCATCTTTTTACTGAAAATTGCGAGAACTGCTTTCAAATTCTTAGACCTTTTTTATGATGACATTTGCAGACCAACGGAAGAAAGTGGTTTAAGAAGGTTCAGCAGGATTGGAGCATCCTTCAAAATAACCTTCCTGGTATGCACTTTGTCAACATGTTGAATGATGTACATGTTCTTAGACCTGGTGCCATCATGATGAATTTTCAGTAAACTCTTCATCTGATGTAAAATTATTTTAAACAGATGGGATCTATGTCCGAGTTTATGAAGATAGAATGGATCTCTTAAGGGCTGTCATAGTGGGGGCATATGGGACACCTTACCAAGATGGCCTCTTTTTCTTTGATTTTCACCTTCCACCGGAGTACCCTGATGTTCCACCAGTAAGAAATGCCGTTCTTGTTTTATTAGCTATCTCCTATTCTGAAGCTTTCGTTCTTTCTATTATTTGCTTTAACTCATCTTGTTGTCAAAAAGGGAAAAGGAATTAAAGGAATCCCCTCTAGGTATGTTTTCTGACATGGCTTGTTGTGCTGCAGTCAGCCTACTATCATTCTGGTGGGTGGCGGATAAATCCGAATCTATACGAGGAAGGAAAAGTGTGTCTTAGCCTTTTAAACACTTGGACTGGCAGAGGAAACGAAGTCTGGGATCCAAAGTCATCAAGCATACTTCAAGTTCTAGTTTCACTCCAGGGATTGGTGCTCAATTCTAAGCCATACTTTAATGAAGCTGGGTATGATAAACAAATTGGGACAGCTGAAGGGGAGAAAAATTCACTGTCATACAACGAAAATACTTTCTTATTGAACTGCAAGACGATGATGTATCTCATGCGGAAATCCCCAAAGGTGATCTGTCAAATCCTGTTGTTCCTCATTTTTGTACACATGCACACAGGAGTAGACAGAATATAAAAATCGCGGTTTAGTTTTATCTTCTTCTTAAAATGTAAAAAACTGAGTTTAAGTGTTCCTTTAAGACTGATTTGCGAAACACTTGATGCTTCTGTTGCATAGTTTGATCTTGTAGATTTCTCGGTTTTCGTCAATGGCAGTATTTTCTGGCCGGTTTTGGTAATTTGTTTCCATGTTGGTTTGCATGTGTAGGACTTTGAAGATCTTGTCAAAGAGCACTTTAGGAGGCGTGGTCACTACATTCTCAAGGCTTGTGATGCATATATGAACGGCTACTTGATAGGCTCCCTGGCAAAAGATGCCTCTCTGAGTGATAGAAGTGAAGCAAATTCAACATCAGTTGGTTTCAAGTTGATGTTAGCTAAGATTGTGCCTAAGCTTTTCTCGGCTCTATGTGAGGTTGGAGCTGACTGTGGTGAATTTGAACACCTGCAACACTCATAATAATGGTTTTGAAGGGCCAAATTGCTCGAGTCTTTGTCCATCAAGCTAACAAGGTCACTCTCTATACGGCGGCTCAAAGTTGTTTTCTCGGGTTTATGGAGGAGAAAAAAAAGGGGCCTTTTCTCGAGATGTTCATCAATGTGAACTGTAAAGCCTGTTGGTGTTTTATGAATTCTTTTCATTCATTTAATTTGTGATCAACAAACAAAACAAAACAAAACAAGAACGTTCTTGTGTTTTCTCTGAAACCCTTATCCATTTTAAGCAGCTGGGTTTCTTAAAGCGAAATATGTGGTCTGCCGTGTTCTCAAAATTTTAGTTAATGCGACAGATTGGGGATGAGTAGATCTTTGTATTTTTTAACTAGTTGTCATGTCTTTTTCCATTTTCTTTTGGGTGGTATTATTACCTGGATGAAAAAACAAACCGAGTTTTGCAACCGATTGTTTTTGTTTTAGTTTGCCATGAAATTAAGTTGAAAGTTCATATTATATATATACGTATTATTTTTTCATTTTCTTTCTTTCTTTATTTATTTGCTGGTCACATTCTTTTAGTCTTCATTTGGCCAATTTCCTTTTATGTCTCGTCGTATATTCGTTATCCTTTTTTTTTTTTTTTTTACTAGAAAATGTTCATTAGCTTATTTATTTATGACAAGTTATGTGTACTATCACTGGCCGAGAGTTTTAAAAATGATAAGAATCAAGCACATGTTCATCATTGGATAACTATCTTGTCCACTGTGATTCTAAGCCTTTAGTGAACAGATACTTAACCACTTATAATTATAGAGATTGTAGTAAAAATTTTAGACTTAAACTTTCTGATATGCAGAATCCTTTACTATAGGTAAGCACAGAGTATACTAGTCAAGATGAAAACTATTATAACATAGAGGAAAAAACTTATTATTTCAGAGAAGAAGAATAATGATTTAAAAACTCATTATAGAGAGAATATTATTTTATGATAAATGTGTACAAGTTTTTTTGACCTTTATCAGGCTGAGAGCTTCACCTTTTATAGTTGAAACTTGGTTATAATCTTCTTACAAGATAAGATTCTCATCTAAAAAATGACAGACACCACTATTCTACTTTTGACATTTCTTACAAAGGGACGAACTAATTTTTGACATATCTTATAAAATGACTGACGTCACTCTTTTACTTTTGACATTTCTTACCTAGAGAGACAAAACTACTTTTGACAAATTTTACAAAAAGACAACCTTCATTATTTCAGGATAAGGCTTTCACGTACGCATGTCTTGTTAGGTGTATGCCAGCTGGAGAAGACTGAGTCTTATCGACTGTTTTGGTCAGGAGATAAGTTAAAATTGTACTAATCTAATGAGTCAGAATTCACTGAACCATAAAGATGATAGTACCAAGGCTTTTATCGTTTATTGAGTTATGAGTCTTCTTCTGAGTCCTGAGAATCAAGAATAGTAATAGATAAAAATAGCCTAATTAGTTCTAAGAGAGGGGATAGTTTCTAGATTGTATTTATGTGTGGGTTTCCTCTCTTACTCTTCTTCATTCTTTACTTCATAGGGTATTGCCTAAAAGAAAAGAAGAAAAAAAAAAAAAAAAAAGAAACCTGATTAAATAACAAAAATGTCAATTCATCCAAATTATCAAAAAAAGAAAAGTTATTCATCCATGGTGGGCAATCGTAATGTTAGTGTAATTTAAATGTTGGTGTAATATTTATTTTGTTTATGTATAACTCTAAATAAACTATAAAGTAGTTTATCATTATATTCAATCAAACTTGCTTCAATATTATGATATTACATCAAAAAGTTACGTCTTTATGAAAGTTATATTTACCGTTATCATACAACTGTCAAACTTAAAATTTTCTCTCTCTCTATATATATATATATTATTCTTATATATACATATATACTATCATAGTACTTTTCTACATCTCTAACGGATATAATATACACACACACACACAAATTGAATAACTCGATTAGTATAAAAGTAAATTTTAAGTTTTCTGATACAAATTGTGTCAAAAATGTGTTCGACACACATTAATTACAAGTTTTATTCTATTAACCTCGATTAGGGTAGGTAGAGGTAGATAAAGCGTTGTTGTACTTTTTACTGCGCAGTATTAGGGCCGGCAATTTCGGACACGACACGATGAAACGACACGAAAACGACACGAGATAAATGAGTTTAGACCGCACGATTATTAATTGGATCGTTAACGGGCCGGTACGAATAACACAAAAATAAACGGGTTGGATTCGTGCCAGCCCGTTTAACACGCTTAACCCGTTTAGTTATACGGGCCGTAATAGGGCCGACACGACACGACCCGAACCGACCCGTTTATTAATCCATATATATATATTTATATTTTTTTAAGATAAAACCCTAGCTTCTCTCATTCTCTCATTCTCTCTCATTCTCTCACAGCCCGTTTTATTTATATTCTCTTGTTTGCATGAATGGTGTTTGATAAAAGGGTTAACTTAATTTAACACTCTAACTTTTAAATAAGTTATGGCATGTTGATAAAATTACAAAATGCTAATGGATTTGTAGATGGATGATTTGTAGATGGACTTGTAGATGGTTGATTACAAAATGCCAATGGATGATTTGTAATGGATAAACCTAAACGTTAAATATGTTTTATGCTTTATGCACTTAAATATGCCAATGGACTTATAGATGGTTGATTATATTTTATGCAGTTAAATTTTCAAATATTTTGTTATGTTTTTAAACTTATTTAAATGTACTTGGTTATGTTTTCAAACTTCTTTAGATGTTTAGTAATTGGTATGTTTTGAAACATATGTCATAAGTGATGTTTTAGATATTTTAATGTGTGTTGGCTATTATGCATGAATTTAACTATAAGTGATATTAAGTAGTCAATTAATATAGTTTTGAATACAATATAAAATTCACTATTTTTGCTAGTTGGGTCATAAACAGGTCATAAACGTGTTTTGTTCGTGTCGGTCCGTCACGGCACGTTTAATAATCGTGTTCGCGTGTCATGTCGTGTTAACCGTGTTATTAGCGTGTCGTGTTCGTGTTTAGGTTTTTAATACGTTTATTAATCGTGTCGTGTTCGTACTCACTATAATCGTGTCGTGTCGGCCCGAACACGGCCCGTGAACACGAATTGTCAGCCCTAATATTAGGGCATAAATATTACATTTAAACACATGTAAACACACAATATAGCACCCTCTGAACCTATTATCTTACTTAAACATCTTTTGATAGTAACCATTTCAAATAGTATTGTCTTATACGCACCATAAATAAAATTTTCTTTAATTTCTTCTCACTAGAGATAATTTTAAATATTAATGAAAAACAAAACAAATAAGTAAAATTTTCAAAATTTAGGAATTTTCAAAATCTTGGCTTTGTTTAAATTTAGAAATTTTTTACTTGCAAAAATCATTCTATTCAAATTTTAGTAATTTAATGTTTAAAGTAATACTTTTAACGTATATATACTCTTTTTGAAAATTTTCCTCCACCCACTTTCACCTTTTCTTTAAAATTTAAGTGCTTCCGTAAGTAACAATTAGTATATTTAAGGTCCGTTTAATTTGTTAATTTGAGTTTTTAATTTGAATTGATATATGACTTTATGTGAAATTTTTTTACTATAGTAAAAAAGTTAAATGTGACTGTTTCTGAAAATTTTTTACTATAACAAACTCGAATCGGTAAAATGAACGGAACCTTAGATATATATATATATTAATAAATTTATCTAGTAGTTAAAATTTTATAAAAATTATTAGCAATAAGTATGAAAATAGCTAAGAAACTTTCCATGTTTTATTTTAATATTTTTAATTAATTAGTTACCTAGTTCTAATTAAACTATTAAATATTCATTTTTTCAAATAACCCCATTAAAAATTTAATATTTAGTCATAAAAAATTCAACTACTTAAATAGCGAATCAGAATATATATTCTTTTTCTTTTTTAATTTTTAACTTTTTTTTTTTTTTACAGATATCAGAGAACTATAACCAAAGCGAAAATTTGGTAAAGGCAGAAGCTTTAAGGAAGCGAGAATGCAGAAGAAGGCGGAGGAGCCCTTCCGAACCGTCATTGAGAATGGCTTCAAGAACAGACACCGCTCAATGTTCGTTATGCTCGGCGACAAGCATCCCCAGTAGGATCAGGTTCTTTCCTCTCTGCAATTTTTATACATTTTGAAAAGTTGATAATTTGTCACTTCTCTTGAATCCTTGAAACCTCGGGATTATAAAAGACGTCTTTTTGCAAAAATAATAATATTTCATGCCTTATTTATTTTAAGTTGGGGTGGAGTATTTGAACTCAACACAAATACCATGTAATTATTTTTATATTTTAGTTTCGTTTATTTTATCGATTTGAGTTTAAAATTCAAATTTTATTATAGTAAAAAGTTTTAAAAAATAGTCACATCTAATTTTTTTATTACAGTAAAAAATTTTCACATAAAATCACATCTGAATTCAAATTAAAAATTCGAATCAGCGAACTAAACGGACCATTTGAGTTAAACCCACTTATAAGGTGTTCAAAAAATCCATCAAACTGCTAAAATCGCTCACTCCAAATCAAACTGAATTAAATTATTAATTAATTTTAAATTATTGAAGAGTTTGGTCGATTTTTTAACTAATTTTTTGGATGGTTTAGTTTGTAGTTTGGACTTCTCAAACTGCCCAAACTACAAATTAAGTTTTCGTTCGTTTTGTGGATTTAAATTTTCAATTTGAGTTAAGATGTGACATTTTCTAAGAGTTTTTAACTGTAGTAGAAAAAATTAAATGTGACATTTTCTGATAACTATTAACTATAGAAATTTAAAACTAAAAACTCGAATCGATGAAATAAACGAGACCTAAATTGGTACAATAATAATAATATTATTATTATGATTATTAACTTGGGCGGTTTGATTTGGTTTGGTTTGGTTTGGTTTGTGGTATGTGGTTTGTGGAAGGTGGTGGAATAATATTATTATCATTGACTTGTTCATTATCCTCACTAATCAGCTTGGACACAATGGTCATGGTATTGAATATAAACCCAGCTCTGCTGTGTTGATTACTTATTTTGGCTTTTATGTGCTAGTTAGAGGGTACTCTATTTAATTTTTTTTTTAAATCATTATTTCAGTGAAGAGTTAATGCTTGGCTATATTATTAACTCATCAACAATCATGACATAAGTTGCTATTATCAAAACACGAATCTGAGAAAGGTTGATTTCAGGATGTTCATGAGAAATTTCGGATAGTCTCAGGAGGCAGCTGGACTATTGGATAAGCGTTTGTCGTTATCACTCGCGTCATGTAAATCGTGTGTAGGCACGGATGATGAACTGAAGCCTCGTCTAGTTCATTGGTAAATTTTTAATTCGAGTTGAGATGTGATTTTATATGAGAGCCTTTTATTATAATAAAAAAAATTAAATGTGATTTTTTATGAAAACTTTTAACTGTAGTAAAATTAGAATTGAAAACTTAAATTGGTAAAATAAATGAGGCTTGAGTATTTTGCAAAGTTCCTGTCATATTAAGTGAACAAAGCTGGTTCCCGCTAAAGAAGTAAAAACTTTTGGCTTCTTGTTTCTTCAGTTGGAAGGAATTCGATTCCTTCTGAAAATGCTGTACTTTTCTGATTCACTTTATAACCAAATATGGGCCTTTACCAGAGCCATGTGTAAATGTTTTCTTTTGTGCCCGAATCGGCCATTCGAGGAATCGGAAAGGTTAGCAGAGGCAGAGCAGGACCTAAAAGAATCTGAAAGAACAACTGAGTGATGATTTTTCAGTTAGCCCTTTAATAAATAAGTTGATGGGGAATAAATATAGAAAATAAAATAGATTATTATCTTATATATGTATCTGTTTTAGTTTTACTTTAAAATAATTAAATTGAAGTTGTTTCTTTTTATATATTAACATTGATTTGTATCTCCCCTCATAGGAGAGACTTTTAAGTGTAAAAGTGTTTCTGGCTTTAGTTATAGCATGTTGGAAATCCAACGAATGCTCTGAAATATTGTATGTTATTAGAATCCCACATTGGTTGGAGATATTGGCATGAGTCACTTAATAAGGTGAGGGCAATCTTCCCTTAGTAAACCGGTTTTGTTAGGTTGAGTTAGACTTAATATTTTTTTATTTCTGTAAAATGGTATTAAAGAAATTCTCTGCTCCGCTATCTCCTTTCAGCCTTTTTTATTTGTTTTTTTCCTTTCTAGTCTGATGGCCAAGGGAAACAACCAGAATGCTAATCGTCAGGTCGTATATTCTTCCAATTCGTCAGCCATGGAAGATACTGGGAACCCTTTTTATCTGCATAATGGTGACCATCCATGACTGGTTCTAGTATCAAAGCATGCACAGTTTTGCAATGTTGGGTCTCCCGATATCGACTTATTCGCAGTGATTTGGCATGGACGTATTAGAATCCCACATTGACTGGAGATATTGGCACGATCCACTTAATAAGGTGAGGACAATCCTATCTTAGCAAACAGGCTTTGTTAAGTTGAGTTAGGCCCAATATCCTTTAATTTCTGTTTAATATGTGCTGGTTGATTATGCAGCTGCTTATTTTTCTGCCACATCCTTGCAGTACATAGAACCGCGTGAGCATGAAAAGCTTTCCCAAGTTGAATTGTTGGTTGTTGATGAGGCAGCTGCTATTCCGTTGCCAGCGGTGTGGTCACTGCTTGGTCCTTATCTGGTCTTCCGTTTATCTACTGTTAATGGTATGAATTCAATAAATATAATGCGTCTTTATGGGTCTAAAGTAGTCCTCCATTCACCTTTCCTGAAAAGATTTCTTTCATGCACTCTAAAAACTATTTGATTATGGTAGTCCCATTTGTATGTTCCCTTGTTTCGTTTTGGTTTAGTTTCCTATTTTGGTATTTGGTTTTGCCTATAAGTTCGGTAGTTTGTAAATTTAAGAGAGAATGATTTATGAATGAATGAATATTGAGATTCGTGGTTTTCCTCCTCTTTAGTTCTCTTTTCTCTCTTTGTGGTTCTATTTCTGCCTCTCTAATGGTTCATCTTCTCTGTTTTGGTTTTGTTCTTCTATCTGCATTCTCTTCTATCTTGGTCCACATCACTATCTTTGTCAGGCTTCATGATGACTTTCTTTAAACGTTCTTTAATTTGAAAGCAATCTAGAAACTGAAGTATGGTTTTGTTTTTCCCCCTAAAGCTATGAAGGTGCGGGTCAAATTTTGTCCCTTAAGCTTATTCAGCGATCGGAACGACAAAGCCAGACATCTGCTCATAGCTTGGACGGTCCAACTTCTGGTATTTTATGCTTCACTTTTATTTCATCATCATTATTTTTACGTTAAAATTAAATCAACAAAATTATGGAGAACTTCTATTAAAGAATATTTTGATAAGAACTTCTATTAGAAAATACGCAGCAAGGAAAGAACAGCTAGGCTACGTCATTTATAACATGCAATAAGTTCTTGCCTAATTCTTTGATTTCAAAATATTTATATGATGCTTTAATATGTATATGTAAAAAAGTAGATGACAATTTTTGTTTCTGTTGAACTCAGAAAAATTGGCTCGATGCCGGTACGATTTACCAAAGGAGTTGTGGGTGGAAATCATGACAAGGTTACCTGTTTATGCTCAATTACGCTGTAAAAGCGTTCAGAAGTCGTGGAATCGTCATATCAACACTCTGATTCGTGACAAAACATTTGTGGCCAAACATCTCAAGAATTCCATTGATAGACCATCCTTATTTATCGTAAGCCACCACCACCTCCCCTCCTCGGAAATAGGTGAATTCGCCTTTGCAACGATCTGCAATACAAACGACGACAATTGTGACAACAGTGACCACATTGATACTGTTATTGAAAATTTCGATATATTGTCAGCAACATGTGATCCCTTTTCCAGGCTCTCATTGTAATGGCATCATCTGCTTGCGTGGCTACAGCCAAAACTATATCATGTTGTTCAATCCGGCTCTCAGGGAGTTCAAGCTTATGAAAAATTCGTGTTTTGGCCTTTGGGATAGACTCAAGCAAAGAATATTGGTAGGAATTGGTCACGACTTAAATGGTGATGTTTACAAAGTAGTTCGGGTTTTTTACGGACGTGGGCACTTTGTTGGAGGGGAAATACACACACTAGGTATTGATAATCATGACTCATGGAGAGAGGTCAACAAAGAAGAACGATTTTGCAAAGCCATTGCTCCAGGTGTGATGAACCAACAGTTAGAGCACAAAGGAATCATTGATTGGTTAGCAAGGGGAGGCCGCCCTCAGGAGTGGGATTCTTTTGTTTGATGTGCATGATGAGAAATTTCAAACCATACCATTGCCAGCTGATGATGATGATGAATTTTCTACTACTGAAGCATGTTTACAAAGGACGTACAAGCTTTGCTTTGTGGAACGGATTTGTTGCTTTGTTCAAGTTCTAGCGTTGGATATGTTGTTGTGGTAAAAGATCCACATGTTCGCCTCAAAAACCCATTGAAATGTGGGTAATGCATGGGTTCTTCAAGGACCAAACATCTAACGATTCATCACCTTCAACGAACATATCGGCCATTTGTATTTTGGATTAATGATGAGCTCATTCTTGTGAGTTACACTGACTTGACCGATCTCTCTTATAGAGTCTTCGCGGAATGCCGGAAAGGTTTAAACGACATTTGTTCTTTCGCTCATATGGCGAGTCTGGTTTCAGTTAATTAGTTAGTTGTTAATTTTCATTTTGTGAAAAAGAACTTGATTGATGTCCATATTGGAGTTCCAATACTACCTATTTAAATTAAAGCCCGATGGAGTAGCCGTTTTCTTTCTTGTCTTAGTCCTGAATTTGTATATTTAAGTTTTTTATTATAATGTTTTCTCTTATGAAAATTCACATTCAATGTTTTTTTTTCACATAAAACTTGAACCAGTAAAACAAAGGAGGCTTAAATTTCACAATGAAGGTCTTTGATCCAAGTAATTGTGCTAATACAAACTAAAAAGAAAGAAAGAAAGAAAAAGAAAGAGGAGGAAGAGGAGAAAAGGAAAAGAGGGAAAAGAAAAGGAAAAGTGAAAAAAAAAAATAGAGTTCCTATCTTAACCGAACCTCAGTGGAAAATGCTTATAGCCTCTGTTTGAATTGGCTTAAAAAAAATTATTTTTGACTTATTTAGTCCAAAAGTCCTTTTTGAACATGTTTAGATTATAATTTTAAAATATTTTTAATTTTTTTAAATACTTTTAGAATAAGTCATTTCCTTGATACGTATGAAAAAAGTAGGGTTGACAATATGGATCACGATACGACTAAAAAATAATACGAATTTAACGGGTTAACGTTGAGAAAAAAAATATTCAGATCAGAATTGGATTGACATGAAATTGACATTTTATTTTTGACTTATTTAGTCCAAAAGTCTTTTTTGAACATGTTTAGATTATAATTTTAAAATATTTTTAATTTTTTTAAATACTTTTAGAATAAGTCATTTCCTTGATATGTATGAAAAAAGTAGGGTTGACAATATGGGTCACGATACGACTAAAAAATGATACGAATTTAACGGGTTAAGGTTGAGAAAAAAAATATTCAGATCAGAATTGGATTGACATGAAATTGACACGAAAAACATGAGTCAATTTCGGGTTGGACCCGCCTAATCCGAACACGACATGAAACTCGTAAAAAACTAAAAAATACATATATTTTTCATTTCATATTTTAAATTTTATTATGAACTTGTGATATCATGATAGTTATACTCAAAATCTTATACTATTATTTGCTTAATTTCAATGGATATTATTGTAATTTAGTGTGTTATGAATTTTAAGTTATTTCTAATATGTAAAAAACTAAATAAAAGTATACAATTTTTGTGTCAATTTCGGATTCACGGGTCAATTTCGTGTCACGGGTCATTTTCGGGTCGTACCCTGTCAACTCGTAAAGTGGTCGTGTCGTGTTCGTGTTGCGGTTTTTAAAAAATTTCGTGTCACGGGTCGTATTCGGGTTGACTGCAAATTTAAAAAGAAACGATCAAAACACGACACGTGACACGAATTGTCACCCTTAAAAAAAATACTTATGAATAGCTTTTTTATTTACATTGTTAACCTTTTATTTGTAAACAACAAATCATATTCTTTTATTACATTAGTTTTTATAACAATAAGTGTTTTTGACTTTTTTACCCAAACAAGTTTAAAAGCTCTTCTTAGATATAAAAATATTTTTTCAAGTACTATCCAAACATTAATTAAAAGACCTCAACTTATACTTATCTTCTTTTACTACTTAAAAGTACAAACACAAACTATCATAAACGGCCCATAGTTATAAACTTTTCTCTTTCTATTTCTTTTTCTTTTTCTTTTTCTTTTACCAAAAACAAGAAATTAACTAAATAGATTTAAAGAATCATTATCTGTAGAGTCACATAAATATATGTATCTTTGGTGTGAAGTTTCTTCTACCATGATTTTGGAAACTTTTGTTTAATAGCCGGTTACATTCTTTAATGCTTGAAAGAGAGAAACTCCATGAGAAAAATCATCATTAACAAAATGAAACATCACCTTCATTCTGTACCATCTTTGAAATGGTCCAAACCCAGTTGTTGGTAGAGTAGGCCATGCCGAAAAAGACCAAACTTGATCAGAACGGTTCAAACCATTATAAAAACAATTGGGGTATTGTTTAAGATTTTGGGCATTTCCAATTTGGGAACTTTTCTCGTAGACTCTGAAAAATAGACCACCAAAAAGATAGATGTATATCATAAATTGTCTGTTTTACATACTTATTAAATTTAATGTGATTTTAATCAGATGCGAGAAACTAACTTTAATGGTAAGGAGACCCTACTAAGAAAGATCATATCAATTTATTTATTCTTCAACAACTAGTTTTATTTTGTTTGAGCCTTGAGGCCTCAAGAGTCACAATCATAATTTTGTGTCCATTACACATGAATGATGTTGTTTTTTTTTTTTTTTTTTTTTTTTTTTTTTTTTTTTAAAACCCTTTTTTCTTTTTTTTTTTTTTTTTCATTTTTTAGTTAACACGCTTGTCTGACTAAACTTTATAATTACTAAAACCAATCTGATTTCAATGATTTGTACCTTGTTGGGACAAGTCTTCTTAGTGACAATGAAACAATCTTCTCCAACCCAACAGAGTTTATTTAAGAAGATATTAAATAAAGTCAATGCTTTATCATGTTAGTTCACCTTTTTATGATTGGGGGTTCTGCTTCACAATCAAATCTCATCAGAAAAACAAAAACCGTCTTTTGCTACATTATTTTCCAGTCCTTGAAGTAATGAGAGAAGGCAAATTCTTCAACCGCTTAGGCTTCTTTTTTATCATCGCAGTCTTCACTTTGTTTCTAAATGAGGCAATCTCTGAAGAGTACATTGTTGGTGATGATGAGGAGTGGAACAGCCAGGCCAACTTCTTATCTTGGTCAGAGAAATACAATTTTAGTGTTGGAGATGTTCTTGGTATGATCTCTTTGATCTAATCCTAGACTTTTTTTCCCCCATTACAACCCTTATATATTATCTATCAGAAGAATTAAATCACAAGTTTTTGCCTTTTGGACCAATTGTTTCCTTGTTCTTTGTTCCATTACTTTTTTTTGCCTTTGCCAAATGAGTTTCCCTAGAAAACCTAATGTTTTATTTCAAATTCATCTCATATGTTTTGTAGTTTTCAAATACGTAAAGAAGCAACACAATGTGTATGAAGTAGAGGAAGAAGCGTTTCGATCATGCGATGCAAGTAGCGGTGTGTTGGCAAAGTATGATAGCGGAAACGACCGAGTCAAGCTCACTGAAGCCAAGAAGTACTGGTTTCTATGCAATGTTGATGGGCATTGCCTTGGTGGGATGAGATTTAGAATTGATGTGAAACAATCCAGTACTCCCTCTGATACTACTGATTCCGCCAATGTTTCCCCATCTTCTCAACCAAATGAAATCCCTGCAACCCCACCAACCAGTTCTTCTAGATGCACTTTGTGGAGTGAAAGTTGGAAAACTGTGATTTATGTTATGGCATTTGGGATGTTGTTCAATCATTTATGGTACGGACATGTAATGATTTTATTATTGTAATACTTGGTGCAGTATAACTTTCTTTCCAGGTCTTTGTAACCCCACTTTTAATCCTTCATTCTTGTTAATTATGGACATTGGTTTAGTGCGTTTGGTTTTTGTGATAATATAGAGAGATGTGTATTGTGTATCTGCTACAGTTTATGTGACACTAATTTGAACGAAGATTTCCAAGAATTTGGAAAGATTCTTTGCATTAACCATTACTTGTCCTTATGGACCAAATAAGAAGAGAAAAACAGGCTGAATGAAAAGTACCTTTTGCCCTTTTCTTTGAGAACAAATAGATTATTAAGTAGACATCCAACTATTAAAAAAACTAGTAGTGAAAGTTCCTCTGCCATTTTGAAGAACCGCAACTTAGTTATGAAATCAATATGTGGGCTGGTGATGGTGATGGGGATGATGTTGATAGTCAATGCTGCTGCCATTTTCTGATGCCTTTGACATCTCAGACAATCCTCTTGATGGATTCCTTGTCAGCTCCAGCAAGTAGTCCCTCAAGTGATCAGCTTGGATTACTGTTTTACTGTCCTTCTGCCACCAAAAAACAATTTTAAGCAACAAGAGGTTTCCTTTGGCTAGTTTCTATCAATATGTGGTTTTTTTTTTTTTCAAAGTCAAGTGTTTCATGTATTTGGACAAATTACAAAAATTCCCCTTGGGACTCTGTAATTAGTATTAACTTGCAGTTGACTTTTCAATGTACAAACGACACCCCCTGAGCTTTAGGGAAAAAAAAATGGAATGACTCATATTGCTATTTTTATTTAGTTTAGGGGGTGTCATTGGCACATAAAGTCCGAGGGGAACTTTTGTAATTTGTCCCATGTATTTTCTGACATAAAATTTATTGTATGAGGAGAACATTACCTCTACTTTGAGGACATTGGAGACAAGGTTTCTGAAGGTGGTTACATTTGCATTGGTCACTTCAAGGGCTAGAGAGTTTAAAGCCTCCATCAATCTCACAAATCTGCCCGGCTTGTGCTCACAGAACACCTTCACAAAGAACTCGTTTCCATCTATCTGTGCCACTTCGACTTGCGGCTAAAAAATAGTCCAACGCCTTATTATTAACTTTAGTTGAAGCTTAAAAGAAAAGGAAAATAGTTAATCCGAAGGTGAAAGATGAGAAGATAAAACAATGTACCTCCATTTGTGGTGCCTTGTCATTAGTAGTATCCAAGTCTTGGTTAGGTTTGGAGACGTTTCCATTGCTTAATGTTTCCAAATGAAAACCGTTGGGAGCTTTATCATGCTCGGATTTAGGGCCAAAGTTGACATCATCTCGACTTAGAATGTCGGATGGGACATTCTTTCTTTTGCCATTAATGACTTTGTCCTTGAGGCCATCGTTGTCCGAGTGCTCTTCAAGCTCGTCTTGGAGCTCTTTTGCTTGCCTTTGCAAGTCCCTCACATACTCCATTGCGTCCCCAAGGATAGAAGCCTTGTCCAACTGTGCATCAACAAAGATCAAAGCCTTAGTTTTTTGGCCGAGATGAAAAATACATAGAGATAGAGGTTGGTGTACCCAGATAACCCGAGCTACATTATGCAGCCCACAAACAACCCAAAGAAAACTGGACCCACCGAGGTAGGACTCGAATTCTTGACTTTTGGATCAGAGGATACAAGCCTTACCGACCCACTAAATTATGTGATGGTGATCAAGAAGTTTGTTTATACAAAGAAGAGGAAGCAAAACCAACGTTAGTAATTACTTAACTCTCTTTTTAAAAGCATTAGATAATTTACCTTAGAAATGTTGGGAACCAAAGATCTAAGAGTGTAGAGCCTCTCATTAAGCTTCTTCCTTCTCTTCCTTTCAGCAATAAGGTTTTTGCACTGAGCCCCTTTTCCTGACTTTCTTCTGTGCTTCCCATCATCCTCATCATCAAGCTGATCACTGCATTCGGAGAGTGAATTCGACTGTCCTCCCTCCGGTTTGCTTAAATCCTTCTCATTGCCATGTTGATCCTTGTTTTCTGCCGTTTCCATGAAGTGCATATGCATGTTTGTTGTGTCACTCATCATGGAAGCCTGCATTGCATCCGTTGAAGAGTCCATTTGCTTATCCGAAAGCAATGGATCGTGTTGACAATCAAAAAAGGCATCGTTCCTTGGTCTGTTTTCCGAGCCATAACTGAATTGCTGCAAGTTCATTGGAGAACTACATACGCGCATTCGATCAGCAGAGATGTCGTACGACAAGTTCTCGAATGCGGCTGTGGGGGAAATATGTGGCTGCAGGTGATTGTTGGGATCCATTTTGTCGACTTCATTGCCTAAATATGACTTTGATGGAATTTCACTCATTGAGTTCATGTTTACACCAAAGCTCGCTTCCATGTTGCTTATGTTAATCAGGGCCTCTTGCTCAAGTGAAATGTTGCATTGAGTCGTGATAAAGTCGATCACATTTTGGTCTTCTGATATCTGTGAAAGAAACTGAAGTTAGTAACCCTGACAGAAAGATAGTTATCATGGGGAGAAAATCATGTTCTTTTAACCACAGAAGAAAATACATTATTTTATGCTGGCTCATATAGGATCATATGTATATATAATCTCTTTTTCAATTATTTCAACTTGAACTAACACGGGTGAAAAAGAAAGTGATTTGAGAACAGAATTTCATACTTGTTTGGTGACAAAAAGCTCTATCAATCCACCTGGCAATGGAATCAAGACCCTAGTCCCAACAGATTCCTAGAAGAGTAGGTAAAAAATAAATAATTATTTAATTAATTAATGCTCACTATGGATTTGCTTTAGAAAATTGGTTTGTGGAATTTGGACTTCTTACTTCAAGAACATGTGAGCATGTGGCACTAGAAGAGTTCAACCAATTGGGTTGGTTTGATATCAAGGTCTGTGCATAAATCCTGCTCATGAACAAATGGTTAGATAAGATTAAGCATTAATATTGAACCAAAAAAAAATTCATACGAAAACCAAAGGAGTAAAGGGTCTAAGCAATACCCAGAGTCTAAAGGCATTGAAGTTGGCAATTGGAAAAGAAGATCACAAGAGTTGGCTTTTGGGTGCTGAAACATGGCGTCCCTGCATGGGAGGACAGGAGAAGAAACTGGGAAAAGAAGTTCTTCATCTCCACCATTTTGTGCATTTTCACTCCCAGAACAGCAACAGTTCATCCACTCAATAAATCTGTAAAAAGAAAAAAAAAATGGAAATCCCAAAAGTCAAACTCAGTTGCACAAACTCACATTTCTATAGATACAGTAGTTTGTTTAATTAACCTTTGGTCTTCACTTAATTTCCAGAGGACACAATAATCCCATCCTTTTGAACCCAAAAGGGGTCTTAGCCTGTCCATCAGACTTTGCATAACGACGTTTTATATCACCTGAAATGATTAAGAAATGTGGAATTTGAAACTTTAACATAATTGAAGAATCAAATACCACTAGTCAAAATCTCTTGTTTGTTTCATAAATTTGAACTACGATTTAAACTTTTTTGCTTATGGTATTTTCTCTTCACAAAAATTTAAATTTCCACTCAAATTTCTCGTTAAATTTATGAACCAAACCGGTCATTTTTTTATTTTTAAGGATTCTCTCAAGACACTCACAAAGTCACAAACACCAAGAGAGAGAGAGACAAGCAGGTAGACAATAAGAGAGTCTCTTGTTGCTTTTAAGACTATATATACACACACATATATATGTATATATATACACACTTTGGCTACTTCTTTTCAATGAACCAAGTAAGAGACAAATATAAACAAGATAGAAGAAGCAAAACACAAAGACAGCAGAAAAAACAAAGGAATGTCTCCATACAAACTTGCTCAGTAGTATCCAATCTCGGCAAATTTCAGAGAAAGAAACAAGAAGAAAAGGCTACTAATACAACTTAGACCATCTTATATATCTCAATTTTTTTTTTTTTTCATCATTCTATATTGGGAGCTTGGTAGCTACTTATATTGGTAGGTGAAACTGCAGCCAAGGCATGAAAGAAGGAGAGATTATTGTAAAAGCTAAATTATATCCAACTTTTCTTGTTAAAGGAAGAAGAGAGCAAATATTTTGGGGAGCAAATTAAAGAAACCATTATTAATATAATAAACAAATATAAGTTAGTTATGATGAAGGTGCATATTGCATGACCTAAGAGTGTGGCGTTTTGTAACCTTAACTAACTTGAAGTTTTTCACTCGCTTGGGATTTGTTTATTCTTTCATGTTTCAACTACTCTATAAATTTTGGACTACAAATAGAAACTATGCGTAATAAAATTGGTAGAGGAAAGAAAAAGAAAAAGAAAAAAAAAAATTCAGGCTTTTGGTTGTTCCCTAAATAGATGAAAAGCTAACAGTTTTAGTAGTAGAAATAAAGCCTGAAATCATTGCCCAAATATTATTCTGACGCTTTTTTAGTTGCGGATGAATAAGTCATACTAGCTGCTACTATTGTCATCCTAGAATTGTACAAGAAGGAGTGTTTTTTCCACTTAATATTCTTTTCTACATTTATTTTTCTTCCTTTTTTTACATCATATTTTTTTTTTCTAATCAAACAATATACGTGTGCAACATCATACTGGCATCATATTTAAACAATATACATATTTAAAAAATAAAAATAAAAATCACATGATTCAAAAACACACATGAAGAAGAGAGGCTTTCTTTTTCATTTCTTCTAATTTTTTTTTTATAGATATCATCGTGGCATATAATTTCTCTCTCTCTCCCTCTTTTTTTTTTTTTTTTTTGTGTGTGTGGATTTTTCAATGTAAATATGAGGATTTGAGACGAAATAAATTAAAGTGATTTCATACGGATATGAGTTGGTAATGATGAGAGGGGGATACTGCATGAGCCAACTTAAGGCCTACAAAACTCCCAACTAACTCGCTTAAGTTTTTTTCATTTATTTTTGTGGCTTACTATTATATTGCTTCATGTTTCAACTACTCAATCAAGTTTGCACCACAACAGGGAAACATACATCAGCTTCTTCATTATTATAACAAGGAAAATATGGGCTCAATTAGTCAGTTTGTCACCGATATATAGTTAGATGAAAGGTGACTTCAATCCAACTAATAAATTCCATTCATATAACAATGATGCGTGTTCATGAAGAAATAGCATAAAATTAAGAAAAAGTATATTAGTTTGACGGAAATTGATGAAAATTTAATGATTTAGGATTGTGTTAGTAGCATATCTGTATGAATGTCTCTATCTCCTTTATTAATTAATTTATTTATTTATTTCCACAGAGAAACTTTCTTTTTTCTTTTTTCTTTTGAAGTATTCCTATAAAGAAGTTTCTAGAGTTAATTTCTCTTGCCCCCTGAAAATCAAAATATCATAAAACTTACCTCCGCCATTGTATTAAAGTTAAAACTTTGATATTTTCATAGTTAAGGCGTCAAATTTTTCTTCCTAGGTTTTAATTACATGTGTTCATCGAGTGACTTTTATTACTTAATTAAATCATATTTTAATCATGTGTCCATTATATAAGCTAGTGGACACGTGATTGGAATTATTAAAAAAAATCGATGCCTCAACAATGTATATAATAAAGTTACAACTTATAATAATTTTGAGAGAGATCGTTCTATTTTAGATTGTATGATGTAAAGTGAGAAAACCTCTATTTCCTATGGGTCAAATTTAAAATTAACCAAAACATTCTATTCCCGTTTCTAGCTTGATTTAGTATTAGCATGTTACAACTTACAACTTACAAATACAAGCCAAGAAGAAACTTAAAACCACATAAACAAAGCGTACCCAAAATCTGCTCAGATACATACATGGATTCCATTAGTACTTTTTTTACATGATTTATCTTGTTGCTATTATTTCATTGTCACTTTTCTTTATGTGCAGCACACTACAAGAAACCGAAAAATAAAAATCAAATGAGCAAACCCCAGTTAGACCACTTCATGTCAACCTTATAAAAGTACACATATAAACAATATTCTGTGTGATCCACGGTAACGTTCGAATAATTTAGCCCCAAAAAAAAAAAAAAGTGTAATGCTCGAATAAACGCACATGGAGTCACGTAATAATAATAAAAATAATAATAATAATAATAATAACAACAACGTCAACAACGACAATGACTGGAGTCCAATAATAATAATAATAATAGGGAAAATGTACGGTAAAAGATGTACTTTGACCATACCGGTATAGTTCGTAATAAAGACCAATAGATCACAACTCAAAGGCTGCTGGTAAATGAGCTCATTAAGGAGAAAATAAGCTTGGATGTTGGAGGATTAAGACCCAACAAAACAGAGCACAACCTAAACAAGCCCACCTTCACCTCCGGTGCGGCGGCTCCGGCGATTCCTCCGGTTCCTGGGACGACGGCGACGACAAGAAATCACAACAAATCTTCCCTTCTCCAACAAATCTTTCCTTCTCGGGTTCAAAAAATTTCATCCCCATTTTCTACAACTAAACAACCAATTGCTAGAGCTTTTCTTTGTTTTGAACCCAATTGCTGGAGCCTTTTTCCTTGGTCCTAATTTCTATTTCTCTGGTCTGTTGTTGTTGTGTAGTTTGATTTTTTTTTTTTTTTGGCTCTTTCTGAATGAAGTTTAAATTTCACAAAAAAGAAAAAAGAAAAAAACTTGTTCGGCAAATCCCAAAATAATGTTGTCTGCATTTTACAAGAAGCCTTGAAGGAAATGATGATCAAAATGCAAACTTTGGAGAGAACATGCACGATCTTATTGTGCTTACTCACGCGAGGAGTAGCCGAGTCGAAGCGTGCACAACACAACAGAGAGAATCATGAAATTGAGAAGTAAAGCAATCCAACTTTGCATATTAAAAAAAAAAAAAAAAAAAAACCGAAGAAGAAAAAGAAAGGGCTTAAAAATGAAGATTTAAAGCATGGGTTTTTTTTTTTTTTTTTTGAAAGTTTAAAGCAGGGGACTTGAAAAGGGGGGTTTTGCGATGTAGGGGTGTTCTCCGTCACCACCGTGGGGGGACGGTTTGCCGCCGTGCCTCTCGTCGAGTTCTTGTCGGTGCCAACCGGCATCATGGCCATTGGGAATGTCTGGAGAGGAAATGGTTTTTGAATTTGCCTTTTTTCTTTGTTTATTTTTTTCTTTCTTTTTTGATAGAGAGCTGTACTTTGCCCTACCGGTAGAGTGAATGTGTAGAACCCTCAGATTTTAATACGAAGGAGTACTAAATTAAATTAAAACCTCTCACACCCGATTACAAGATTTATTCTTTTTTTTTTTTTTTAAGTAGGATTACAAGATTTGTTCTCAAGAAAAGAAAAAATCAGATCTTAAAAAACCAGATCTTCCCCTATTGTCATATTCCACCACTCGTCGCTGGTGCTTCCATCACCTCCGGTGAGCTCCACCGTCTGCAAATCTAACGGAGGCAAAATATCATAAACGGAGGGTGCTCAGAAGCTCATATCTATTGTGGGTGACATCAATGAAAGTTTTTAGGAGATCAGAGACTTGAAGATTTTAATCCAAAACTTATGCGATACTTTGCCTTTGGTGCCAAGGCAGTACTGAACCCAATGGCCGCTATGTTTTTGTGGCATTGTTGGACAAGAGATGGTGAAAGCTTGCTCCGGAAAGTTTCATCCGTATTTCCAAAACAACATATTTTCACCCAAAACCAAACACCATTGCCAATATCAAAATTAATTTCCGGCGAGGCAAAACCCAGATTCCGGCGAGACAAAACATCAATTTCACAGATTTCAGCCCACCGTTCGCAAAGACCCATCGAGAGGCAAGAGGCGAGAGGCGAGAGGCGAGAGGCGAGAGGCGAGAGGCTCAACAACGGACCCACAGCGGTGCATGGAAGGTCCGAGATTTCTGACGGCGGCGAGGGGGTGGAGCTTGAGGGGCATTGGTCCAGAGTTCAAAAACTCAGATCCACGATGGTGGCACTTCGTGTTCTCAGGTGGGTGTCGAGGATTGGGTTTGTGCTACCATTTGGGAAAATCGCTTGACTGAAGAGAGGAGAGTTCGCCGTTGTGGGGAAGGGAGCGACGAGGGAAGGCGACTTCGCGACGCCGTCGAGGAAGGAGCCGGTTCCGCCGTCATCAGAACTTGGGTCCGTGTCGCCGTCGGGGAGGAAGGTTTGCACTGCCGCTTGAAGTTCTCCGTCGCCGCCGTGGGGTGTTGATACGCCGTCGTGCGTCTTGTTGTTTCATTGGTGTTCAAGAAATGCAGTCAATGAGGAAGAAAGGACCCTTTTTTTCTCATTTAATTCGGGTGCAATCACGTGCAATTTAGCCTCCAAAATTTTGGTGCACAGCTTCAATCTTAACCCTCGAATCTTGATCTAGTGGTTATTACAAATACCCTACCAATAAGGGGAAAGTACATCCCCTGTCATAAATTCTCCCTTTTTTTTTTTTTTTTTTTCCTCTCTCTCTTCTTTGTTGTACATTAAGTTCGTTCGGTTTGCTAATTTGAGTTGAGATGTGACGTTGTGTTAAAATTTTTTATTGTAATAAAAAAATTAAATGTGACTGTTTCTGAGAATTTTTTACTGTAACAAAACTTGAATGAGCGAAATGAACGGGATTTTGTTTGATTGGAGAAATTCCTTGGTCCATTTTCAACGTATATAAAAGTCTAATGTGAACAGTCTTACAACACTAACTTTTGCATTTTGCGAGTTGAATTTGATGGGTCATCGATCATTCGTTAGTCTCATTGGTGGTGTAATCCATGTTCTCCACGTACTTCTCTTAACCACCAAGCAAGAAAACAACGGGGGAACGAGGTGGAGAATCTACTAACGGATATTATTCAATCACTCATCTTAATCAAGTTTTCTATGCGGGATTATATTGCTAAGGTGTTCTGTTTCTGTCTTATCTCAACCTCTCCAAAATAATGGTGCCTTGTGATTTTCGGCATTGAGCCATCATTAAAGGATATAAATCCAAAATATTGGGTGTATTATTCATGTATAATGTCATCATTGCGTTTTTCCATTTTCAATAAATGTGATCTTTACCTATGCCAAAGCTAACTTCTTTTTCCTCTGAAAAAATTACTCTTTTCCTTTTCAAATTTAGATGTATCATAAAACCAATAAATTTGGGACTGATTATTTATTAACCACATATAACCCTAGAGTGAACTCATGACTTACCAATTTTAGTTCAAATTTCATTTGGTTTATACATTATTTTACCCTAATTTAATTTAAATTTACCATCAAACAATCCGTTAAAGAAATTTAACTTTTGGATTTTTTGGCACAAATTTTGTTAGCACCAAAAGCCTACTAGAGTATGAAAATAGCAAGTATGGTAGATTGTTTTAAGTTATTTAAAAGTAGACCACATTAATTTAGGCCAAATATAGTAGATTGTTACAAGTTATTGAATAAGATTTTTTTTTTAATGTTGATTAAGATTTAAAATGATCTCATCTGTTAACTTAGGCCAAATATGGTAGATTGTTACAAGCTATTGAATCAGATTTAAAAATGATCTCATCTGTTAATTCTTTTACACTTCTATTATGCAACAACTGGCGATAAAGAAAATATATATTCTTTTTCCCACAACTCAAATTTTTTTTTTTTACGACTCAATAGCACAAAAAATATATGTACATTCTAGAAGGAAAAAAAAATAATATTACCATCATTCTCTCCATAATGTTCTTTATTCCTCCCAAGCAAGCATTGACAATGCCATCACTTCGGCCCTACATAGGTCACAGTTTCATAATTTCTCCCTCACTTTTTCCTTCCATTTTCCCAATTGAACAACGTGACTGATGGGTGACTTATCACATTCACATTACATAGGCCGAAATACCTATTGTCCAAACGTGGTCCTAACTTTACGCGTCAATAACAATTAATTATAATTAATTAATACAAAAGAAGATCACTCAACAATAATAATAAACTAAAATAGAGTGTTTATCTTATAAGACTTTTCTACGGTAGAATTATGTAAAATTGACGTTTTGTGATACAAAATAAAAATTTAAGTTACAATTCAAGTTTTATTATTACAGTATTTTTTTATAAAAATTTAAATTTAATTTTTTTATTATAATATTTTTCTCTCATATATACAACTCAAATTTTTAACTTAAATTATAAAATAAATATATTTAAAATTTGAAAATTTCTCTGATTTTCTCTGTACTTTTAAAAATATCAGTCTTATTTATTTAACAGTTGTCGAATCTATATTATTTTTTAATTAAATTTAATATAAATTTAATAATTAATAAATAAATAATGCCAATATTCTTAAAAAAGAGAGAACACAAACAAAAAATCCTAAGGCCCTGTTTGTTTCCGTTTTCATTTCTATTTTTCACGTTTTTTGAGACTAAAAAATGAAAACGGAAACAGAAAATGCGTTTGGCCTAAAAATTTTTTAAAAACAAAAACAAAACCGTTTTTGTCTTTTGTAAAAAATTGAAAACGAAAAAAATGTGTTTTCATTTTCTCGTTTTCGTTTTCTGAAAACAGATTTCTTTTTTTTTTTTTCATTTTCTTCTCTCTCTTTTCTGAAACCGTTTTTGTCTTCTATAATGATGTTTATTTAATATATTTATGTAATATATTATTATTTAATATATTTAATAATATTATTTATTTAATATATTATTATTTAAGATATTT
>NW_010366097.1:85425-104156 GCF_000414095.1 Morus notabilis
GAGCGGCAAGGAACCTTAAACTCCGGTTGGCTTCCGGCGACCTTGCCTGGAAAGGACGAGTCTCTCTGTGAGCTCTACTTGGAGTCGATTCGAACCAAACCTCTAGAGTCGCCTCGAATCACGCCTCCCTAACGCAGCCCCGCGCGGCCGTTGAGCTTTTCACCTTCAATCTCGCCGCCGATGCTCTCTCAAACATCTCTACTCCTTACCGCACGTACTTGCCGGAGAGGCCTTTGTGGATGAAAACCTTCTACCTCTGCTATGCTGTGGCCGCCATTGATAACCACAGAACTTCCATATGTCACGCTCACGCAAAGGAGAAATAGAAAAATGACAACTTCCCTTCCAAAAAGGAAAAAATGACAACTTAATTTCAATGCTACCTTATTCAAGGGCAACATATATATTTAATAGATATAATAATGTTTATTTAATATAATATTATTTAATATATTTAATATATTATTATTTAATATATTATTACATGTTTTAAAAAATTAAACCACCAAACGCGCAGTTTCAATTTTTTTTAAAATTAAATAATTTTAAAATAAAAATAAAAACGTTTTCATTTTTTCATACCTGAAAAGCTCTTAATAAAATAAAATAAAAAATGAAAAGAAAAAACAACATAAAGAAACCGAAGAAACGAGAAAGAAGGCAGAAGGTAAGCAAAATGTGTCTAGAAAGTCAAAGACGGCCAGTCACGAGTGGCGTCATCAGTGAGGGAAGGTGGCAGATTCGTATGCGCCATGCGTCCCCATTATAAATATTAGAATTTACTTGTTTGGAGATTTTTGCCTTTAATTCCAAGTACCATTAACTTACGCTTTAAATCGGTCAAAAATTCATCAAAGCTTTTCCAGAGAAATCTCGCAAAGTCAAGAGTCAAGAAAGACGGGTGTGTATTTGTGTGCTTTTTGTTTGTGCACCATCAATTTCTTATCGTCTCTGAGTGAGAAAGGGAGACAACAAACAGATTTCCTTTCGGAGCTCCATTTTTGAACCATTTTGAGGTATTTTTGTGAAGATTAGTTTGTGTTCTGTGAATACTTTTTGAAGGTTTAAGGAAATTCCCAGAGCTTCTTCTAGGTGTTGGTTATATTGGTTTTTTTTTTTTGGTTTAATTCTCCTTGTGTCCTGTTTGGTTTTCATGTTTTTCTCGGGTATTATTTTGATGGGTTTTTCGTGTTGTTTAAAACTGAGTAGATTGTTTTCAATTAAATAGCTTTTGCTTTCTGTTTGTTTCATACTAGTGGGATAAGAAATGTATTTAAATAGCCACAATTAATTTATAGCCCTATCTTCCCCCTCCCTGATTCAATCAATTAATTAGGATTCTAGTGAGATTTTGGTTGTTTAAGAGGGTAATAAAAGTTATGATTTTGGAAGATTCTTTGAAGCAGTTTTTTTTTTTTTTTTTTGTTCTTTTTTTTAAGGAATTTTGATTGGTTTTGTGTTTGTTTATATTCATGTTTTGTAGGTTTACAAGTGAAGTTGGACAAAAGAGATGTCTTTGAATGGAAAAGTACGCCCTGATTGTTATTATGCATCTAATCCTTATCATGAATGCACTGATACCTGCTTGAAGAGGATCGCTGAAGGCGGGGGCCGTACGGATAGAAAGAAAAAAGGTAATTTCCATTAGAATTATACACCATTAATATACATACATATGTATATTTATATATATGCCAAGAAGAAAACATGTTACTGTTATTCAAGTTTTTCGTTGCTCTACTGTTTACTTATTGAAAAATGAAATAAAATATATAAATAAAAGAACAACGACTTTTGCTCTGCTTTTATTGAAAGTGAAAAATGGTTATGGGCCCTTTCTCTTTTTCCCATCTGACAGCATATTAAACTTTCCCTGCATTGTTCTGATGTATGAATAATTCAAATAATTTGCTTTTCATTTTGGTGACTGCCCGTCATAAGATCCGTGATTGATTTGGATATGAAGATCACATTGTTTTGTGTGTACTATGGTCCTCTTTTCGTATTCGCAGTACTGTTATGGAGCAATGATGATGCACATCATGAAATGAACATTATGAATGCACACGCGGCATATTCTTTCATGATGTGTATCATTTTTCTAAAGGATATTTATATTTTTATTCCCAGCGTCTTGAGGTTATTAAAAAATTATGTCTTGCATTTTAAATTGCTGTATTTTTATATCTTTATATTGTTAATTTATGCTTCATGTATACCACTTCTCAGTCAATTGTCTGTTTTGACCTGTGAACTTCTGAGAATGTCCTTTATGATTAATGGTGTATTACTTCTATCCTTGTAACCGAACAAAATTAATAATTTCTGATTAAGGTTATTCTTGAAATTTCACATGTAAAAATGGAAAATTGACTGACAAACGATATAAAGATATAGCGATATAGATTGAGCATAAATTGACAATATGAAGATATAAAAGTGAAACAGTTCTAAACACAGGGTATAATTTTTAATAACCTCGAGACGTAGGTACAAAAATGTAAATTTCATAATTTTAAATGAGAATTTCTAGATGTTGTGTTCAAGATTAAAGGAATAGTAGATCTTTGCAGGGACAGTGAATTATTGGATTGGAAAGTGTATCTCATGTATTTCCATTGAAAAGTACTGAACATAGGTGCACAATTTGGATTTTTTTTTTCTTCTGTTAAGATAATGGCAGTGTTAAAAAAGGTGGTGTGCTCAACAAAAAGTATGACGAAAAAAGAGTGCACCAAGCATGCACTAAGGCATCTAATCCTTACCATGAATGTAATCAAAATTGCGTCAAAAGAAATGCTGGAGCTGAAGGACAAGAGGGAATAAAAGAATCAGGTTTTCCCTCCTTTTCTATATGCTTTTTTTAAGGATTGTAAATTTTGCGTTTAAAGTGCATTAATGAGGAAAAAGGGCAAAGAAGGACAAGCAATTCTTAATGGAAACAGTGTGGGTAATCGAACTGAATAGTCGAGAGAACTAAGCAGTATGGGAGGCCTCTTAGAAAAATGGTCCTTTGCTTCTTGGCTGATCTTTTTACCTTTGCGTAGTTCTGGAAATAAATCTTATGTCTTCATGTTTGATTAGTCATGTTGGCGCTTTGATAATGTTTTGAGTATATATGATACTTTGGATTCTGATTGCTGTTATTTTTCGATGTTTTTGGATGAAATCAGACTGATGTTTTGATAGTTTAGAATCAGATAGATGCCTTTTACCAAATTACTTCTCATTACTGTAGGCTCCCTCCTTAATATAAAGTTGGGAAGGAAAAAGATGACGGAATCCCGAACAATGCCACCTCCTCGAGAGATTGTAAACACACCCACCCGAGATAGAGTCTACAATTCCAGTGCTACAATGCCCCCGGCACGTTTCCCTCCTTCAGACAAGATTGAACAACAGAATGGGAAGCATTATTCTTCTGATCTACAGTCTGGAGAAATTCACGAGGAAGATCCTCCTTTCATTGACAAGCTAGCTCATTTCCCATATCTGGCACCTGCATCTGGAATTCTCACAACGGTTTCTTTCCCCCCCTCTCTGTCAGGTTATTTACCAATTTCGGTGTATGATCGCTTTTTTACTTAATATAATCATATTCTTCCCTTTCTGACAGGCTGATCCTCACAATCCTTACAAAGACCCGCCAAGGGAAGCTGTTAAATCCAATGATAGTGAACCACCACTACATCAGAAGGGGAACGAAAACCATAATGAACTGTCTGGAGCAGGTCCACACCCCATCAATGGTGAAGCGAGAAAAGGAACTACCGGTTCAGCCCCAGGGGCCTTGAGCTTTACTTTCTCAGGTATAGTTGATAGTGATGATGACGAAGTTCAATCGGTAACGTCCGATGCTAGTGTGTCAGTGGGAAAATACCGCGTTAAGGGAAGGTTGTCTGCCATTATGCATTCGATCTTCGACAAGTATGGTGACGTAGCAGCGGGTTGTCAATTAGAATCAATCGCAATGCGATCTTATTATCTAGAATGTGTGTGCTTTGTGGTTCAAGAGTTGCAAACTACACAAACAGCGCAGCTGTCAAAGAACAAATTGAAAGAAATGTTAGCTATTGTCAAGGACGCAGAATCTATAGGAATGGATGTCGGTTGGCTACGGCGAGTGCTCAGTGAAAATGCAGAAACCCTCGAGCTGATCAGTCAGCATCAAGCCATGGAGGAAGCGAAGACAAATTGCGAGGATGACATAAAATCAATGAGGAAGAAACTAGAATCTCAGATGGAGGGTTTGGCTTTGAAAGAGGAGGAGATTGCTGATGCCCAGAGGGAAATAGCTGAAACCAAAGCCCATCTGAGGGAGTTGGAGCTGAAATCTTCAGTTCTGACTGATACTGTTAGTTCTGTTAAGTCCAAGGTTGAAGCTCTCAATGGCAAATCCATGTTGGATGGAGTCTTGTGAAACAACCGCAAAGAAGTTAGTTTTTTTATTGAGTTTTTTTTTTTTTTTTTTTTTTTTTTGTGTAATTCGTTGAAGGTTAGGGTCATTCCCTTTTCATAGTAACCTATGAAACAATAGAATACGCCATAAGGCTTTAAAGTTATGTATTTTATTCTTTTAGTACAACTGTACAAGACGTTAGTAAGTGTTTGGTATTGAAGGCGTTGTCTACGTTTAGTTTTTAAAGAACTGTCTATTTCCTTCACAGGGAAGAATGAAAAATAAAACCGTCTTCCTTATTCCTTTAGAATACACTCGCACAATCAGAAATCAAACCTTTCTTGTTTATTTTCCTCTTTTTTTTTTTTTTTTTTTTTTTTTTCCTTTTTTTTTTTTTTTTTTTTTTGCAAATTTACTAATTGAACTACTGTTTTCCCAAAGAATCGAACCCCTTTGTTTCACAAATTTAAATCACAGTTTAAATCTTCTTATTACAAATTTTTTTTTTCATATAAAATTTAAGGATTGTTCTTTTGCATTTTTGAATTAGAGTGATTTGAGTAATGATCTTAAGTTAAATTTGAGTTGAAATTGTAACTTGAGTTTGTGTTTAGATATGCATATTTAAGTTGTGATTTGAATTGAGAATCTTTTTGAGTTTGTATTTAGGTTGGTCAAAATTTAAATTTATATTTAAATAGTATTTTACTAAAAACTCAAATGATTTGAATTGAGAATCTTTTTGAGTTTGTATTTAAATTGGTCAAAATTTAAATTTATATTTAAATAGTATTTTACTAAAAACTCAAGGGTAATGAAAAATTTTAATAAGGTATATGAATGAGATTTTATTCGTCTTTTCGTTGTGAATACATAGAAAAAAAATCATCTCAATCAGAATTAAAACGAAAAAATTATGACATTTTTAAGAATGAAAAAAATATTATTCATTAACTTGAGTTCGAGTTTATGAACTCGAGTTGAAGGGAAAACTTGAACTTGAGTTTAACCCTAAACTCGAGTTCAAATTCAAGTTTTACAAAAGAACATCCCGTTCATTTCGATGATTTGAGTTTAGAATTCGAATTTTGTTACAGTAAAAAGCTCTCACAAACAATCACATCTAACTTTTTTACTACAGTAAAAAGCTCTCACATAAAATCACATATTAACTCGAATTAAAAACTCGAATCAGCGAATTAAACGAGAACTTAAATAAAATTATAACAAATTTTTTTTGAGTCTTAAATTTTTGTTAAAAGAATTCAAATTTCTGCTCAAATTTGAGTTTCATTTTTCCTCTTTTTTTGGTTGACGATCCACTCAACTGATTTAAGCAGGAAAACAAACCGGAGCAAAATCTGTTAACCATAACCTTTTTTTGAACTGCCAAATGGTCAGAAACCGAATTGCAAAATCTCCCTCCAAAATTTCTACTTGGTCACTTGTTGTTCCCTATTTGTTAAAACAGAAGCCACAAAATCGTCCATGGCCTTAAGAGCAGACCCCTTCTGCTCTCCCTCCTCTCTAATGGCGGCCCTTATCTTCAACTTAATCTCCTCCGCCCTCCTCCGCATCTCCCCTCCCTCGCCGCCCCCATCCATCACCCTGCTGATCACCGTTCTCACTCGCTCTGCCGTGATGTCGCCGCTCTGCGCTCCCCTCGTCAGCTCCACGCACACGCCCATCTCCTCCACCAGCATCTTCGAATTGTAGGCCTGCTCCGCCGCAATCGGCCACGCCACCATCGGCACGCCCTGGCTCAGGCTTTCCATAACCGAATTCCACCCGCAGTGGCTGAGAAAAGCTCCCGTGGAGCGGTGCGCCAAGATGTCCAGCTGCGGCGCCCAATTCCTCACGAGCAAACCCCTCTTCTTCTCCCTCATTCGCTCCTCGAACTTCTCCGGCAGCCACTCCGACCTGAATTCCCCTCTCAGATCGAACCCCATCGGAGGCCTAATCACCCAAACGAACGCCTTCTCGCTCTTCTCCAATCCGATCGCCAATTCCATCATTTGCGAAGCGCCGATAGTGTTCTGAGAGCCGAAAGAGATGTACAGAACGGATTTCGATTTCTGCGATTCGAGCCAATCGAGGCAATTCTCCGCGGAAATGCCAAATTCTTTCCCAGCTCTGCGTCTGGAAATAGTATGAGACGACGAAGAATCGTTCAGAGCGGCTTGGGGAAGAAGAGGACCGACGCACCAGACGGGGAGATTGAGGTAATTCCGGAGGATCTCGAGGCCGAACGGCTCGATTTCCTCGACGGTGTTGCACAACCAAGCGTAAGATTTCAGACTGAGCGAAATCTGCGGCTGAAAAAACATAGACCAGGTGTCCGTACCGTCGGCGGCTCTAAGGAACGGATGAAGCTGAGTCCGGTGGAAACGGCACCGCTCCGGAAACCCAGGCATCGTGAACTCGTCGAAGTCGGTCTTTCGGTGAGGGAGGTGGAGCCAGAGAGAGACATACGCCGCCGTGCCGTAGGCTCCGCCGGTGGAGAAAGCGACGTTGACGGTGTCGAAGCTCCTGGCGACGTCGACGGCCCAGCCGAGGAAGACGTCGGAGATGATGCAGAGCGGAGGGCGGCCTCGTTCTTGGACGGCGCCGCGGAGGAAGTCCCGGCAGGGAGGTTCGAGGCTGCGGGAGGCGTGGAACAGGTGGGCGATCTTGGAGAGAGGTAAATTCTCGGTGTTCTCGGCGTTGGGGGACAAGCCGTGGTCGGCGCCGGAGAAGGGAAGCTCGATGAACCGGATGTCGGCCGCGGAGGAGACGGTGGATTTCAGGTAGTGGACGTTGAGGGTGGTGGTGGCGATGAAGACGGTGAAGTTGGTTCGGAGATGGATTTGGTTGGCCAGTGCGAGGAACGGGATGAGGTGGCCGTGCGCCATGAACGGCAACATTACTATGTACTCGTCGCCGCCACTGTGATGCTGAGAACCCATTTCGGAGATTTTTTTTTTTCTGAAAAGAATTTAATTGAGGGATTGAGAAGAGAAGAGGGTGCGAGAAAGTGGTGGTTTTTGAAGGATGGAGCATATACGAGAAGAGAATAGATGCGACAAAGTTTAGTGGGTGTGGAGATGTGGAGCTCTAGAGTTCATCAGTTTAGCCATTCGAGAGATAATTAATATTAAATAGCGATAAGATCCATGGAAATGAATCAATGATCATGTCGACTTATTACTGGTTGTTGTTGTAGGATTTGAGGTTGACTCTCTCTTTGTTCGTACTCGAGGTTTGGCTTTGAGCATAATTTCACTCGTTTTTGTAAGTACTGTTCGAAGTTTTTTTTTTTTTTTTTTTTTGAAAAATGTAGCATTGAACTTTGTAATCTATATGATAGTTAGTTTGGATTATAAAATTGTCTTATTTTAGCTTTGAAAATTCCAAACATGGGTTATTTTTTCATCCTCCCCACGTCCTCTTTTTGTACGTTGCTCTCTTATCAAATAAAACCATAACTTCGTTATTATATATATATATATATATATATATATGTTATTTCAAAAAACTTATAAATTTTATATTTAAATAAAATTCCTAAACCTTTTCCTTTCAATTTTCTCCAACAAACGCCACCTGAGCAAACTTACCTTTATAAAAAAAAGTTAAATTTATTCAGCAAAAAAACTCCTAATAATTAAAATTAAACTGAAATAAAAAAATAAGCGTGTAACACAATCTAATAAAAACTATTATACTTAATTAAATAAAACTTTTCCTATTTTACGTGTAAATTGGTAATATATTTTTTTAACATAACTACGCAGTAGCACGTGCCCTAAGCACGTAACTCATGCCAGTTAAAATAAGAAACGCGTACAAACTCAAACAACGTCAACATAACAAACGACAATCCCATCAAAACGACATAAATGAGAAGAAACGACATCAACATGAACCACATTAAATGGGAGAAACGACCGGCATAAAAAACGACATCAATATAATAAAGTAATAAACGGCAACAAAAACGACAAAAAAAAAAAAAAAAAAAAAAAAAAAAAAAAAACCAACCGATACCCCGTTTGGAATCGCAAATTCTGATTCGTCATAATCGTAATTTCGGCAAACAAAGCCCTAAATCTGCAACTGAGAGGTACCACAGACTACAGAGCATAGCCTAGCCATCGAAGCGAAATTCTCTCAGGTTTGTCGCTCTCATCCTCCTGGTTCATCTTTGCTTTCTTCACATTCGCCAAAAAAAGGAAAAAAAAAGTAGTTTATTTGCTCTGGTTTTTCGGGTTCTGTTTCAGCGATTCTGATTTTTCACAAGTTGATGGAAAATAAACGAAATTAGTCAGGAATTTTTTTCTTATTGGCAATTTTATCCGATATTTGGAATTTACAAGCTCCAATGTTAGGGTTCTAAGTTAGCGTGAGAAATTGTTCGCCGATGAATTTGTTATCTCGTATTTTTACCCTTTTTATCTCCGGAAATCAATATATGGCTTTTAAGTTTTCTATCAGAAAGATTGCGGCTTTTGGGGGATTCGGTAAATTACCATAATTTTGATAATTAGGAAAGAGAAACCTCAATCTAAATCATGATATTGTAGCCTTGTTGGATTTAAATTATTTTTCGGAAGAGATTTCTGATTGATCTTAATTTGAAATTTCATAGGGTTTTGGGGAGGAATATAAATTAAAAGTCAGGTTAGAGGAGTTTTGCGTTTACCAGAATCTTTCTTACAAAATGACGTCTGAAGAAGGAAGAGTACACCCAGATTGCAGAAATGCATCGAACCCTTACCATGAGTGCAGCGATTACTGCTTCAAAGTTATTGCTGAAGCCAAGGCTCGGATGCCTCAGAATCAATCAGGTTCGGTTTTTTTTTTTTCTTTTTTCCTTTTCTTTTCTTGTACTCCGTTTCCTAATGCATTGTTTGCTGTTTGATAACTCCTAGTTTGGACATCAATAGTTTTGTCTGTTTTGTTTCTAATGTTCTAGTTTTTTTTTTTTTTCCATCATTATTGGGTCTCACTTTCTTGTGAATTTCATGTTGATTAAGTCCTAGTTTTAGGTTTTTATATGCTTGCCTTCAGAAAGTTTGGGCTTCTTTTTTTACTTTATCAATAAGTTTTGCTCTTCCCTCTACTGAAATTTATGTACATAAGCTGTTAAGATTTTGGTATGAGCCTAAGGGAGTTGATTTTGTTGCAGAATTTAGCTTTTCAAAGTTTTTTACAAACACAATTCAGTTCTTTTTCGAATTTAGAGTCTGGTGCTGTTATCTTGTAACTTTCAAGTGAGTTCAATTTGCATTCTTGGATCATGGAAACTATGTTGGATCTAGACTTAACTGCCCTGTTTACTGGTATCATTATCAGAAGGGGTAAAAGCAAGTGGTGACTCCAACTCAGGGGCTCTGCATCAGGAGGAAGATGTTTCCGAAGAAAGACCAGATTTTGGAGAACAATCTGATGATAATGATGACCATCCTGCTGAAAGACTTCCAGATGTTTACTGGGAGGAAAAAGAAGTTGTGGGAATTGAGGCAGAAGATGGTGAGTTTCTTTTTTGGAACTTCAAATATTACTAAAGCTTGGTTGGAGTGGAAGTGAAATTATTTCGTTATGATCATTTACAAACTTCTAAACCTTGTGGAATCGGCTATGGTTATGGATTTGTGTATGTAGAATAAAGCGAGAAAAGACAATCAAAATGACATTGCGGCTGAAAGGAAACGAATGGAAGCTCCAGCAGAGTCAAGAGGCATTTCTAAACAAAAATGGCTCGAGGAGAGGAAGAAAAGAATTGGAAAGCTATTAGATGCAAATGGTTTGGATATGAAAAAGGCATACATGCTAGATACGGAAGAGATGGCAGAGACAAAATATAAGAAATGGGAAAAAGATCCTGCCCCATTTGGTTGGGATGGTACGTTCATATCTGTGCTCATTTATCTGTTGCTTTTTTTTTCTTCATCTGGCTGGTCATGTTTTGATCTGAAAGCAAAACTAATATGACGTATGTTCTCTTTTAACAGTTTTTAATCAGAAAACCCTTTACAATGCATATAAAAAGCGGACAAAGAATGTTGAGGTTGATTTGGAAGAGTATAACAGGATGAAAGAAGCCGATCCAGAGTTCTACCGTGAAGCTTCAAGTCTCCAATATGGAAAGGTATTGTCTACGTCTGAGTGTATTTGCAGTATAGATCTAACTAAGATCAGGTGCTAATAAGCCTTTTGGTTTTTATTGTCCAGGCTCCCAAGATCTCAGAGGAGAAGATAGATAAGATGGTGAAGGAACTCAAAGACCGAGACGCGAAGCGCAATTCATTTAGCAGGAGGAGGAGGTTTCACGAAGAGAAGGATATCGACTCAATCAATGACCGAAACGAACACTTCAACAAAAAGATTGAGCGAGCCTTTGGTAAATACACGCTGGAGATCAAGAACAACCTTGAGCGTGGCACTGCTTTGCCTGACTAGGGGGATAATCCGTAAGATGTTCCAGTGTTCTTATTCCCATCTAGGCTTTAAGAGTACTCATCTGCCAGACATGGGATGGTCCGAGTGGGATTCTGGTGGTTTTCAATACTGGTAAATGTAATGATAAATATTTGCCTTAATAGAAGAATGAGAATCTGTAGTATTAGCTTACAGTTCACATGTCGCTAGTACATGTTGATTGGTGATAATATGATGATTTTGTTTAAATCTAATGTTGCAATCTATTATAGATTACTGATATCTCTAGTATTGCTGCTTTCTTGGAAGATGACGGCCTTTAAGACTTTGTAGCAATTGGAAATTCCATCGACCTGTGACCGTTATATAATCCCCAACTTTACCTTTACATGTATAAACCCGCAGTTTCTTGTTTAGAAAAGTAAAATGGGGTTGCATATGAACCTAGAAAATAGTCCGTTGGAAATATCATCAGTAATCTTCCTTAAGATTTCCAGGCTCGTATTATTTTAGTGAAACAAAAAGGAAAAAGAAACACGATCAAGGCATGGGTAAATAACGAATGCAATGTATTTAAGATCGAAAAAATACAAATAAAAAAGAAGGAAATGTACTCTGTTACTCACTTCTTTAGTTTTGTATCTTTTTCTTAAAATGTTGTCCGTCTAAGTTAATATATAGGGAAATCTTGAGTATTTCTCTTCTATCGTGATATTTGTCCTCCCCTGAGCCCCTCTCTTTAAATATTAATTTATTTAAGAGGATCAGAATTTTAAAAGAATTAACACAAAACTAAAATGTGGAGTTAAAAGGGTACATTTCCTAGTTGTTTCTTATTTACAAGAGAAGAAAATGAGGACAAATGCAATTTATTTCATTCTCTTTCCTGGTAGATTAAGGTTGGGTAATGGGTACTAGCCGTAGTTGTATATTCGAATGTCAAACTCTCTACAAGCTGTATTTTTCTTATTCAACATCTATTAAGTTAGATTCAAATCATTTCACAAAAAATGAGCTCGTTTAGTTCGCTGATTTGAATTTTTAATTCGAGTTGAGATGTGACTGGTTCTGAGAGTTTTTTACTGTAATAAAAAAATTAAATGTGATTGTTTCTGAGAAATTTTTACTATAATAAAACTCAAATTTTAAACTCAAATCGGTGAAATGAACAGGACCAATCCTCTAATTACAAGGGATAGCTTGCTTCCCACATGCATCACCGGCCCATCATCCTATTCGCGCTCTTTATTTATTTATTTATTCGCTAAATGTCGTACTTCTCAAGTTTATTACTGTTCCTCACCCTCTTAAAGAAAGAAAAAAGACTTTTGGAAGTTTCTTGCCCTAGCAAGGGACACGGTAGGGAAGCCCAAGGAGACAAGAAATAGATGCATTAGCCATTCGGTGATACTAGTACCATTATATATGTCGTGCAATTGGTTCCTACCACCAAACACTCTGTAAAATAAGATCACGTGTGTTTTGTTTATAAAGAGTGAACATTATTTTTTCTTCCATCGCCCAAAAAAAAAAAAAAAAAAAAAAAGAATAAGAACAAGTATATGATAGAACATCTTTTACTAATCTCTTCAATTTGCCAAAGAAGCATGTTTTGAAACAAAAGTATTCTCTTATTATTGCTTAACTGGCATTCTCGTGAAAAAAGAAGACCCATGCCTAACGCTGTCCAATGCCAGCTCTGATCTTTAATTTTGACCCTAAAACGGCCCAGGACCACATTCTGCACTCTCTCTTTCTCTCTCTCTCTCTCTCTCTCATATATATATATATATGTATATATATTTATATAGGTGGCTTCAGTCATCAGTGAATCGTGAAAAGACGAGACCATGATCCCTCCTCAGACATCAAGCCAATAAAAATAATGAATGGGAGAACCCTTTTTATTTGTGAGAATTTTTTTAGTTGAAAGTCATGATGAAAAGATAAAATGAGAATCATATGTGGTTTAGAAAAAGATTATAATTTAACGAAATTTAATTTCACCTATTTAATACTATACTTAATCAATAGTGTGTATTTTCATACTACAACTTGCAAAGTTATTCTTTCAATTTCTTATTTTGTTTTCATGATGTAATATTTCACCCGATCTAAGGAAATGATCCAATGGATAATGAAAACGGGTCAAAATTACAGAACATAATTAAAATATAATTAAGGAATGCAAAACAATCACATTTTTACCCACAATTTGGCCTCGTTCGTTTCGATGATTCGAGTTTAGAATTTGAGTTGAGATGTGATTGTATGTGAGAGCTTTTTACTGTAGCAAAACTCGAATTCTAAACTCGAATCAGCGAACCGAACGAGGCCTTTAAATACTATTGTTGGCTCGTTTATCATTTTTAAATTAGTTATTAGTTACAATTAGCAAAGGGAACATCTTTTTTTTCTTTTTTTTTTGAAATCCAGGACTTATCAGCTTTTACCCACCCATGTGATGATGTCCTGAAGCAATCTTTATCTTACTGTTGTGTAAGGGACACGTGTCGCAAACAAGAATAAAAGACATACAGGATTCCTATCCCATCAGTATCATCTCTCCGGAGGGTTCTCCTTTTTTTTCTCTTTTTATATTAGATGAATTCCATTCATCCTTTGGACTCTAGTCTTAAAGTAGGCAAACATTAGTCAAAATCAGTTTTTGCCAGCATTTCAAGAAAAGAGGAAAGAGCTTTCCAGATGGGTTAAATCAAAAAGCTGAGTTTTTCACCTCTGGGCCCCCCCAACCACCACTACCCCCCATCTTCTACTAATCTTTTGGGTCATTTTTGCTTCCACCAAATTACTCAACTTTTACCCTTGTTAATCAACCTTTTTTACTTTGTTGGATCATCTTGGCTTTCACCAAATTAACCTATTAATAATGAACTTTTTACTTTGCTGGGTCATTTTTGCTTCCACCAAATTACTCAACTTTTACCCTTGTTAATCAACTTTTTTACTTTGTTGGATCATCTTGGCTTTCACCAAATTAACCTATTAATTAACTTTTCACTTAGTTAGGTCACCTTTGCTTTCACCAAATTAATCAACTTTTACCCTCACCACGTTCAGCACTCAAGGCGGCCTTGGTAGTGAAAATGAAAATGAAAATGACTTTTAGTAGTAAATAATTGATTGTGTTTTGCCCTTATTCTCTTTGGAGGATTAAGCCGATAATAATTTTATTTAAATTCACATTTTTTTTAATTTTAATTTTATTCAACTTTATTCAAGTTACAATTTTAACTTAAATTATATCTCAAATTACACTAAAATACATTTGAAAAGAACAACCCCAATATATATTCGAGAAAGAAAGAAGCATATTCATGATGAAGGAAAGAAGAAATTAAAACATCATCACCGCTCCTCAAGAACAATGAATACAAAAGGGGATCCACAAAGCTAGCAAACAAAAGATTAAATTATATAAAAGATATTAAGGAAATTAACAAGAAAAATTCAAAAGGAGGGTCATCACCATCATCAACATATTCTCCTGATATTTCATCATACACACAAACAAACGAAATAAATTAAGAATTAGGAAGGTGTGACAACACGATCTTTTCACATTTCTTCCTTCTCTACTGGGGGAACGTGCATGCATAATGTTTTTATAATTTCCTCAGTTGGTTGGGTTACTGCGGAACGACCCAAGAGCCTTTATGGCTGCTGCCCTCAGTATGTACTGGTGGTACGCCGCTGCTGCCAAAGCCCCCACGAATGGTCCAACCCAGAAGATCCACTGCCAAGTAAAACCATAACAAATTCATCAGAATATATCTTACCCCACACAAAATATACATAAAGATGTATGATTTCTTACGTGGTCATCCCAGATCTTGTCGTTGTTGTAGATAACAGCAGCACCAAAGCTCCTAGCCGGGTTGATACCGGTTCCGGTGATGGGAATGGTGGCCAAGTGAACCACGAACACGGCGAACCCAATTGGCAACGGGGCCAAAACCTGAAACCCATTTGAAAAAAACGACACTTATATACTAAAAGCGACACTTAAATCTACCATGCATGAACCCCAAAAAGCAGAAAAGAAAAGACGTACGGGAATGTGAGAGTCACGGGCGCTTCTCTTGGGGTCGGTGGCGGCGAAGACGGTGTAGACAAGGACGAAGGTGCCGATGATCTCAGCGCCGAGAGCGGTGCCAGTGCTGTAGCCGTCGACCACGAAGTTGGCGCCGCCGCCGCGCCTGTTGTAGTCGTTCTTCATGAAGGCCTTCACGAGCCCAACCCCGCTTATTGCTCCCAAGCACTGAGCCACTATGTAACCCAATGCTCTGATCAGCGAAACCTTCCTCGCCAAGAACAGTCCGAACGTCACAGCCGGGTTGATGTGACCACCTTAAAAAGTGAAGACCCAAAAAAAAAAAAAACTCATTAGTACTGAGAAATGAAGAGTTCGGAAAAGTTGACCTATTTTTCCTTCTTTTTTTTGAATTTTTACCGGAGATTCCGGCGGTGCAGTAGACGAGGATGAAGATCATGCCGCCGAAGGCCCAGGCGATGCCGAGGAGGCCGACGCCGTTGCATTGGTCGGCAGCGTTCTGTTTCTTGTGGCCGATGACGGTGGCGACGGTGACGTAGAGGAAGAGCAAGGTGGCGATGAACTCGGCGATTAGGGCTCTGTAAAACGACCACAGCTTAAGCTCCGCCGTGTCGATCAGCGGCGCCGGCGGTGGGTCCACATAGTCCTTCCCGTGGTGGGCTTGCCCTTCCTCACTCACTTCCTTCGACATCTCTTCTTTCCTTTCCTTTCTCCCTCTAAGTTTCTCTCTCTAGCTACGAAGTCTGGAGAACACACACACTCTCTTTCTCTCTCTCTTTCTCAGATACTGATGATGAGCAACAGCTTTGTCTGAGAGCTCTAGGGTCAGTCTTTTTATGGATAAGGCGAGGGTAGTTTTGGAATTAAGAGATGTAAAATTTTTTTATGGATGGATGGATGGGATGTATGTTTGTTTAGGAGAGAGAAAAGTGGTGGGGACCACAAGAGGAGTGTACAGCGAAACCATGTGAGGAGTTGGGGGTAGGTGCTGAGGTGTCACAGGTCATGCTTGGCAATCCAACTCAAACCCCACGCCTGCTCCAACGGTTACATGCTGTCCCTTTCTCACCACCTCTCCCCCCCTCTCTCTTTATCCATTTCATTCATTCATATTCTCAATCATGTCCCCTCTCTCTCTCTCTCTCTCTCTCTCTCTCTCTCTCTCTCTCTCTCTCTCTCTCTCTCTCTACTCAAGTCCTTTCTCTCGTCTCTCTTCTTCCTTTTTTTTTTTTTTCCCTTTCCGTTGAAAAAAAGGGATTATCTGTGATCTTATGCTCTACTCTAATCTTATGAGGTATTTGTTTTAAGGATCCTTCTTAATTTTAAATCATGTTTTTTAATTTTTTATAGTATTTTTTTATCATAAAAATTTAAATTATAAATTATGATTCTAAACTCATAAAAACGTCCCAACATATCTAAACTCACTTTAGTCCAAAGCATATTAATTTTGACCTCATCATAAACAATGAGAACAAAAAAAAAAAAAAATTTGTGAAGCGTTTCTTTCTATTATTGACACCCGTCATCTATTCATCCACAATTGTTATTTGCTAAAATTAAAAGTTTTTTTTTTTTTTAAGGGAGAGGTCGTATTTGGTATAAAAACGGGAGAAAATAAAACAAAAATCACTTCCCTTGTTCATTTTCTACAATTATTATCTTATCCTTAGTTGATTTGATTTCATTCAATAAAGAGGAGTAGTAATAAAATTTCATACCATGGTCTAATTAAATGGATATATCCCTAGATAAAAAAAATCCCACCAAAATGGAAGAAATCAAAATTGACAATAGTTCATAAAACTTTTCCACTAGCAAAGCATGACTGTTAAGATCATCGGTCAAACAAAGTATCGTTTTGAATTGAGGATTCTCCTAATTATTCTTGAATACTATGTATATACATATCTCGTAATTGGAGAAAACATACCAAATAATATGTTTCAGAATTCACAAATATACGTATATATGTTGTATAAATATATACATATATATATATATATACATATATGCACAGCATTGTCCAAGTACGAAATGTATAAGGGATGCTTTTATATATTAAAAGAAGTACAAAATACATAATGAGTTAATCATGGATTCATAGGGTTATAATTATGTGAGTCCAAATAGAATTAGTTGACATTTATGGATGTTTGCGAGTGTTTTTTTTACACTTATGGGTGAATTGGGAAGTCGGATAACTATGACCTTATAATTATAAATGATTTTCCTTATGTTTTGTTCTTTTCATTGGAGAATGGTGCATTTATTTAAAGCAATTTAAACTTCGTTGTGTTAGTAATGTTGAAATTTTAGACAGGCTGTCGGTGACCGTTCAAAAAAACCGAACTTGTCTGTTATTTGAGCCCATCCGCCTGAGAAATTCAGGCTGCCCGCCCAAACCCGAAGGACCTCTTGAATGGGCTTCGGGCAGGTCTTAGCTGCTCGAAGTCGGGTCGGGCAGCCCGAGTCCACCCGGGCTGACCGAAAATTTTTATTATTTTATATATAAATAATTATTAAGTTATTTATTGTAAAAATTATATAACAACTATAATTAAGATTAAAATCAACACACACTATTAACACAAATCAATTCAAAAAATTGTGAGAGAGATTTCAGATAAAAGTGAGATAGATTAAGAGAGATTGAGAGAGAATGTGAGAAATTTTGTGAAGGAAATATTTGGGGGAGGGGGGTATTTTTAGGGTAAAAAAATCAATTTTTTGTGTGAATATTTGAATCCAACTGCTATTTTTACCTCGGCGGGCCGGGCAATCCAGGCGGGCATGTCGGGCAATTCAGGCGGGCGTATCAAGCAATTCGGGCAACGGTAAAAAAAAAGAGCCGTTATTCTCGGGCTTTTTCAACAGTGGGTCGAGTCGGGCATAACGATAAAAAAAGAGTCGTTGAGCGGGCTTTAAGGCGAGCTTCGGGCGTGAAAGTTGAACAGACGACGGGCTTTGTCCAACTTCAAATTTTCAGGCTGCCCGACCTTGACTTTCTTAGCTAGACGAGCCTGCTCACCAAGCCTAAAAATACGGGCTTCAGGCAGACTAGCCGTCCAAAATTTGAGCACTAGTTATAGGCAGCTATTATTGCAAAATTATGTTCAAAAAGTTAGTTGATTTATTGTGCATAACTGTCTTGTCTATAAGTAAGATTCTCCCTTATCGCGAACACATACATACATATACATATATTGTATTGACATGCGCACATATATATACACACACACATATTATTGAGACTATCTAACTAATTAAAGCCAATCCATATTTGAAAGTTCTAGTAATATACTGCATTATTACACAACAATAAACTCACGTCATTAAATTAGTTTCCTTTCAATAAAAGCAACAACTTTAAGCATGCCCCCTTTATCCTTTACTTTATAAATGTACAGCGACAGTAGAATGTGATTCTCTAACGCATCTTTCATAAAAATCACTATAACTTCTATAAAATACATAAAATTATTTTATAATCCATATTGGGTGATGAATTTCATGTTAGGTTTACGGTTAAATAAACGTCAAAGCTTTAATTGTACTTTAGCTTATCAAAATTTAATTGTACTTTGCAATAACCCAATTGGGAAAGAAGAATGTGGTCCCCACCGTAACAGATTTAAATTACCAATCACGTACGCAAATTTAATGCTGCAATAATACACTCCCCACTCTCTTGATTACAGAGGACTTGAGCTGGACAGTGGACAATGAAAACACGACCACATTGACCAAAATGTCTCTTAATATTTTTTTTTAAGAGACGTTTAGTTCATAAATTAAATTCATGTGATTAAAATTATTTTTAATTTACGTGTATTT
>NW_010366097.1:105884-149637 GCF_000414095.1 Morus notabilis
AGAATCAAATGCAGGGGATTCCAGTCCCCTCCTCATCGTTATCCGCAAATTTCCACCCGTACCCCTGCCTGGGACCCACATCCCAGTGTTCACCTCGGGTCTGTCCAAACTTGTCATTTTACCAAGGTCCTGACGGTTCCTAGATGTTTCCAGAGGTTTCTAGTTCTCTCTTTGCCCCTCATATTTCTCTCTCTATTTTTGTTTTCTTTTTTTAATTTTTAATTTTTGGTTTCCGAGACCAGAGTTTTCCATCTCAACCGCTGAGAGAGAAGGGGGGGTAGACGGAGCGAAGAATGATTGTAGTCTCTGAATTTTTTAATAATTTATTGTCCTAACGGTTATTTTCTGTTTTGGCTTTTGTGGCAGTGAGAGAAATCAAGAAGGCCAGAGATGGACCCCACAACAGAAAAAGTAAGCAGCAGCTTTTCCAACGGGAGATTATTGAGAGCGCGAGCGAGCCTAAGATGCGACAAATTTTCAAGTGCATTATTATTTTTTTTATTTTCTCTGCTTTGACAAAAATACCCTCCTCTTTATTCAACATCTCGCTAATGTTAATAAAAAATGACCTAATTTGCACCACCTAGACTACATCAGTTTTTTTCTCTTTATTTTGGGGCTTTTTTTTTTTTTTTGACCTTTTTCGGTGCCAAAATTTGTCTCAAAATAAATATAGATTAATTTTTAAAAAAGTAAACATTGTATATTTTAAAAATATAAACATACTTAGATCTTTAAAAGTGAATGTCACAAGGTTATGAACCACTTATAATAGTGGCATAGCGACAAAAGACTAATTATCAAGTCTATCTCTCGTATCATTCAGATATCGATTCTCATTATCTGTAATAAGGGTTAAATTATGTCGCTCATCATCTTAAAATCATTAAAAACTCCACAGAAGTAACCATGTTTTTTTTTTCTTTTGGCATAAACAGAAGTAATTATGTTACCCTTACATGCTCAGTCCTTATCAGCAGTGAGAACTGAGGATTATGTTTTTATTCTTATTTTTATTTTATGTTATTTTATTTTATTGTTTGTATTTGGACTCTTGAATGGGCCAGAAAATACCTATTTCTTTAAATTTTTTTTTGTCCTAGTTGTTATTTTGATTTTTGAGTGAAAGGTGTTAGTCATATAGAGGGATATCCTTTTCATATCATAAATAGGACTCTGATATTCTAATAAATGGATAAAGCATATATGCTCCCACATAAAAAATAAAGCCATATGCAAATAGAGGCCTCGTTCGTTTCGCTGATTCGTAAGGACTTTGAGGGTACAAGTTTTGTTGGTTCGTAAGGAATTTTATTTTTTATTTTTATTTTTTTACAAGTGTTGGTTCGTAAGGTTAAAAGTAACTCTGCCACTTCAGAAAACACTACATTACAAGGCCAGGTTTTCTAACGTTTCAGCCTCCAAATTATTGCAAGCAAATGATTCTTGCATGATTTATGATTTGATCGGGACCATTTGATAGGTCATATGCGTGTGTATATATATATATGTATATATGCATGCATTATTTATGATTCTGACAGGAGGTGATTTAGCTAATAACCTTCTTTTTGTAATATCTTTTCTTAGATGATATTAGAACCATCCAAATTTTCTTTTTCATAAATGATTGAACCATTAAGTTCAAGTCTTTGTGAGCTTTCCCAAAATCAAAATCAGTTCCAGCTTTCGTGTATCATCTTGGGCAAAGAGTTCGGCCAAAATACCTCAGAAATGTATTTGTTTTATTAGTTCCCGTTTCTTGTCTTTTTTTTTCCCCCGTGTTTTCTTGCCTAGTCTTCTCATTGATCGTTTGTTTTCATCGGTGTTGTCTTTTACCTTTATTGCCGTTTTCCAATATCAATGTCGTAAACGATAAAGTATAAACTTCTGTTGTTTATTCTCCGGTTTCGTTCCTACTTCTATTCGTTTTCGTATAGTTCTTGTCGTTTCTTTTGTTTTTCTCCATTGTGATCAATTATCGCCTTTCTGTTGTTTCTATCAGGGGCGGAGCTGTTCAATGACGACTGGACGAGTGGGGGCAGCCGCCCCCACTGATTTTTTCAAAAATAAAATTTAATCCCTTAAAAAATTAAACTTTTCAATTTCACCCCACTAAAATTTTATTTTTTCATACATGTTCTCACTAAATTTTATTTTTTAAAAAAATTTATTTCTACATCTTTTATACAACTTTACTACTTTTACTTACGAGCTATTCTAATATGTATTGTGATTTATATATGGGAGCTTTTTATGGTTTTTTATTTTATTTTTATACCATACATTTTAAGGTTAAAAAACATATACATTATATTTTGAATTATATCATATTTATTCATTTTAAATTCATAATAAATACTTAGCCATTTACGGTTAAAAGTTAGTTTTCACTATTAAAAATACCTAAATATCATCATATTTTACAAGTTTCCTTTCCTTAAAAAAAATTATTAATGGCATTTAGCTCTTTAAATGGTTAAAATTGATTGTTGATCGAGGAAAGGCAAGAAATTAGCATAAATTATAAATCTGAAAGCATAAATATAGTCAACTGCAAAATATAATATTGCATGTTTGTTTTAAGTATTAAAATTAAAAATATCATTTATGGTAGGGTATCCTTATTGGTCTAATCAAAATCACATTAAAATAAAAATATGCATAACAAATTTTTTTTTTATATCAATATGACGTTTTAAGACAGAGCCCTATCAATGATTTTTCTTTTCACATTGTCAAATTCTTTATATGTATTTAGTAGTTCTTGAAAACTACAATACTATAATTTCTTTTTGTACGTTTTTTCATTTTTTTATTTTTTTAAAAATAGAATAATATTTCGCCCCCACAAAAATTGAAGACTAGCTCTGCCACTGGTTTCTATACTACCCTCCAAATTGAAGACTAGCTCTACCACTGATTTTTATATTGCCTTTTCAAACCACTCCAAATTGAAGACTAGCTCTACCACTGATTTTTATATTGCCTTTTCAAACCACTCCAAATTGAAGACTAGCTCTGCCACTGGTTTCTATATTGTTTTTTTTTTTTTTTTTTCTCTCTCTTTGCAGTTGTTGTTTATGACAGTCTTCTCCGTGTGGTTCCTAGCTATTTAACGTTGTTTTCTTACCCTTTCTTTATTATTATGAGAATTTGAGATTGACATTAGATTTCCTCCCGGCAATAGTATCGTGGGATATGGCTTGTAAGCGATATAGTCTATACAACTAACGCCAATCTTGAATTCACGGCATATTTTATAACTATTCTAACAGCTTAAAACACCTTACTTTTCAAATTAATGATAAAGCGGCAAGTTAAGCAGATGACCTCTCGAATAACAAAGATTTTCTCACAGATCAACATTATACCAGAGTCGTGTCGTTTCATGGAACAGCAAAGAACAAGGAAAACATTATAGTGATACATGGATTAAATGAAGGAAAACGACATGCTAAACAATATTGTCGTTCATAAAATATGGTATAATGGTGGCATGTTGACCTTTAATTATTTGTTGTGGGGGTTTTCCTGTAGGCCCAGACTATACGACCCGTGTATAATATTGATGGAGAGCAAGCCCAATAATCCTCAAAAAGACCATCACATCCCCTTTACTACGAACGACATATTGACAATTGATCAATGCAAATACCTTTTTTTTTTCCCCTCTCTTTTGGACAATCCTTGCCCCTAGCAATCTACCCTCATTTAGGTACTGTTAACCCTTGAACATAGATATAGGAAAGTCAGTCATTTAGATTTGACATGCTTACCAAGCATAGCCAGAAATCCAATTTCCCCATTTCCTATCTCAGTAACGTCATATCCAAGTCCATCTCTGGATACTATTCCCAATTCCCATTATTTTTGTGACATCCAATATAGATATTAAAGTATACTCCTAACCTATTTATCTTAACCACTTCAATTTATTCTTATGACAATTTCTACTTTAATAGTTTGCTCTTACTCATTTAATTGTTCATTATTTTATTCAATTAATTTGTGCTTACACTATACACTAGTCCGTTTATTCAGTTAATTTTCTTTATTTTTTTAGCAGATTAATTATCCTTTCCTATTATTACCAATTCTTTACTACTATAGTTGCTATTGAGATTATTTATCTTTTATTCAATCCTTCACGTCTTTTCTCATTTATTGTCATTTACCTTGATATTTACATTAAAGTTGTGCTACAATTATATTGTTCTATATTTATTGTTCTAGTTATCACTAACCATGTTTATACATAATCCTCATTTCTATCATCCTAAATAATTATTAATTAATGTTCACAAATTCTGCCCTATTAATCATCTGTTTGAGTTCTTTGTGCTATCAATAAATGTTTGTGACATATAATATATAGTCAAAACCAAACGACGACATTAGGCATAAATAACATTAATTATATTCTCATAATTTCAAGCATGACACTTTCATGGTTTTCATTGCATTCGCGTTCATATGTGATTCAATAATCTTTACAAAATCGTTAGACTTGTGCCATATCACCTATTCGGCGACCTCCATTCCTTGGTCCCCACCTCACATATGTGCTATGTCGGCAGCCCCTACACTCGCGGACCTTCCCTTGTCCCTTAGGGTTATTTAGGCATGGCGCTTGTTTCTTCACCCTCGAATCTGGGAACACTCCGGAACGATCCCTGAGGCTTTATGGCTGCCGCCCTCAGTATGCACTCGTGGTACGCCGCTGCAAACACTGCCCCTATGAATGGTCCGGCCGAGAAGATCCATTGCCAAATAAAACCATAACAAATTTACCCCGCAGAAAATATACTCATCTATTATATAGATATATGATTTCTTACGTGGTCATCCCAGATCTTGTCGTTGTTGTAGATAACAGCAGCGCCAAAGCTCCTAGCTGGGTTGATACCGGTTCCGGTGATGGGAACGTTGGCCAAGTGAACCACGAACACGGCGAACCCAATTGGCAAAGGGGCCAAAACCTGAAACCCATTTGAAAAAACGACACTTATATACCAAAAACGACACCTAAATCTACCATGCATCACAAAAAAGAGAGAAGAAAATAGGTAGGGGAATGTGGGAGTCACGGGGCGCTTCTCTTGGGGTCGGTGGCAGAGTAGACGGTGTAGACAAGGACGAGGGTGCCGATGATCTCAGCACCGAGAGCGGTGCGGTTGCTGTAGCAACAGGGCACGGAGTTGGCGGCGCCGTCGAACCTGTTGTACTCGTTCTTCATGAAGGCCTTCACGAGCCCAACTCCGAACATTGCTCCCAAGCTCTGAGCCAAAATGTAACCTGTTGTGTGGGAAATTCACAAACGACATGTCAGACAACAAGCTGCACGTGGCCCCATGCCTGCCACGTCATGTAACTATCGACGCCCAAGCCTCGTTGGTCTCTCCCGAACGGCAAGAGAGTTGAGCGTACGAGACCGTTGACTGTATACACAGTCGAGGTCTGCGAGACCAGCCCAGGCAAAGTAGAGCAACAAAGTCGACTATGAGGAGTCAATGCTTGGCCGATGTCAGCATAGGTGCAGAGGGCAGACTCGAACGACCGACTCCACACCCCGAGGCCCTTGAGGTGACCGGTCGAATATCCCAACGTTGCGTATGATTTGGAGGAGGTCAGTTGCACAGGAAATGATTACAAGCCCCCTAAACCGCCTGGAATAGGTCAAAAGATATTACAGAAGATCTACAGAGCCGTAATAGGGGGACAAATTAGATGAGTGAACAGTCCAAAAGATGTTGACAGACTATGGTCTAGACAGATAAGACAATATGCCACTTGAGTGAATGGGCTCACTTAAAAAAAACCCACTGGTCCAAACCGCCCACTATTGTGCAAGACCCAAGAGAGATGAGCTATAAAAGGGGAAGGACCCCCCGAGAGAGGGGGGATTGCTTCTCTTGTATTGAAACTCACTTGTAAACAAACAAACCAAAAGAAATATAAGTCAGATGTAACTCTTAATTTATAAGGGTGAACCACTATAAAATCTTAATGTCTTTTTATTATTACGAGGATCATAGCATACACTTCACAAATCCCATCACACGAACACACACAAACGGCGAAATCACAAATTCCGAACTGGTAACCAAGTGGGCTACCACAGGATAACTCGGTACGGCTTTGTTAACGAAATTTGACCATCAACATAACCCACTAGTCTTATCAACGAAACTTTCCTCGCCAAGAACATAGCCAACGTCACAGCGGCGTTGATGTGACCACCTTCAAAAAACATTATTAGTACTAAGAAATGAGGGTTTGGGGAAGTAGTGTGTTTTTTGTTTTGCCAGAGATTCCGGCGGTGCAGTAGACGAGGATGAAGATCATGCCGCCGAAGGCCCAGGCGATGCCGAGGAGGCCGACGCCGTCGCATTGGTCGGCGACGTTCTGCTTCTTGTGGCCGATGACTGTGGTACGGTGACGTAGAGGAAGAGCAAGGTGGCGATGAACTCGGCGATCAGGGCTCTGTAGAACAACCACAGTTTAAGCTCCGCCGTGCCGATCAGCGGCGCCCGTGGTGGGTCCGCGTAGTCCTTCCCTTGGTGGGCTTGGCTTTCCTCGCGCACTTCCCTCGACATATTCTCTCTCTCTCCCTCTCTCAATAATTTGCTTGGCTTTCCTCGCGCACTTCCCTCGACATATTCTCTCTCTCTCTCTCTCAATAATTTCTCGCCCTCTCAATTATTTATCTGTTTTGACTTATGTGATCGTGAAAATAACCACGGTTGGACTTAAGGATGAAAATTTCAACATCGGAGTAAATATCTCTACTTCAATAATCTTTCAAGTGTCTGTTGAGATTTATTACGTTGGTTCTTGTGATTTCTTTCCATATTTAGAGATTCTGTGGTTGTCAAGGACCGTCAATTAGAAGTAAATTAGGTGATAATTCTCAATTAGTTTACTTACCCGTTTGTATTATTATTATTATTATTTTTTTTTAATATTTCTTCCCTTCTAAATAGGGTGAGAATTCTTTGTAATATGAAAATTAATGAATCAAAATGTAGTCTTGTCTATTCTCGTTCTCCCTTCTCTTTCTGTCTTTCTTCACTTTTCATTTTCTTTTATTTCTTTCGTTCTTCATTTTAAAGTATTTTGTTCTTTAATTTTCAATTGTGTGAACGTCGGTTTCCCCCCCCGTGTTGTCCTTACAATTGGTGTTCTCCTGACCTTTTTGTCCTCATTTTCCTAGTTGATGTATTTTACGCTTCTGTCGTTTGCATCTCTGTGATCGTTTATTCATTTGATATTAGTTAATGTATCCTTTTCGTTTTCCTTTTATTTTTCTTTTATCACGTGTCTGTCATTTCTTTTCTTTATCGTCGTTGTTTGTTTCTCTGTCGTTACCATTTATGTAGTTGTTTTCAACGTTTCTGCCCACCCTGAACTTCACTTCGTTTATTCTTCAGCTTTGTTCCTATCGTTATTGTTTTTCTTTTGACTTGTAACCTTTTCACCATCCTTTTATTTTTACTGTCGTTTCCTTTTAATCGTCGTTTCTTCACTTTACCGTTGTTTGAGTTTAACCATTCTTTATTCATTCGCAGCTCCTGTCTGTCGTCGTTTTCCTTCTAGTCGTATTTTATGTTTCTGCCATTTCCTCCGATATTATTGTTTACTCATTTGTTATCGTTTCCTTGATTAATCGTCGATCTTTCATATTCTGTTGTTTCCCGTTTTACATCGTTGTTTTTCTCCTTATTGTTATCCCAGATTTTGTCGCATATTGTTCGGAGTCGTTCGCTATTGTTCTCGTTCCCTCATTTGTAGTCATTCGTGTTTATTGTTGTTTTTTATTTTCAGTCGCTTGCATATTTGATGTCGTTTTTCTCTTCCTTGCCTTTCTTTCTGCCGTATCCTCATTTATTGTCGTTTGCATATTGGACGTTGTTTTTCTCTTTCTTGCCTTTCTTTTGTTTTCTAGTTTCGAGATTGCATTTGTCGGTTAAGCGGAAAGGATCATAACAGCAACACTTACCGGTACACCCTGCGGCTGATTTGGAGAAAAAACACTGCTATAGCTTTGCTTTATTGTTTTAACCATTCTCCACGTGGGGATAGCACGCCTTCTCAAATAAAAAAGCAATAAACAAACTTGGAATGTGGGGTTTAGACTCGGGAAAAAAAAAAACCCAACAATAAAACAGACAGTTGTATCATATTTCGTCGCGAACCAAATGCCATTTCTACTTCTTGAATCCTAGCCACCCTAATCGACACCAAATTTAATCATTCACTAAAGTATGCAACCGCCAAATATAGGATCACGGAAGTTGAATGCTGAACACTCGTTTGTTTATCACAGTTTATCGTTATGATGAACACTTGTTTAACGAGTACAATACAAATACTAAACTTGTAGACACCAACCAAGAAATAATAATAATAATAATACTAATTTTTAAAACATGCAGTAATAGTACTTCTTCATCAACCCATTATAAATACATAACAGAATGTCCTTCCGGCATATGCAGAAGTAATAATTTACATATAAGAAAAATAGTGTACGGCAACTTATTAAAAGGGATGCCTAAAGAAGACAAAAGAAAAGAACATTGAACCATTATTACGAGCTTCTCGTAATCAAAATCAGCTATCTTTTCATCATCTTTTCAGTGAAGAATTTGGCCACCATATAAGCCAAGGCTTTTCTCCATTGAGACGCTACAAATAACTCAGGCAAAAAATGGATATTTGTCGACTATCGGAACAACTTGCATATAAACACTTCACGTCTGACTTGCATGTGTTAAGCGTGCCGCCAGCTTTAATCCTGAGGTTTGGTCAAGGCCTTTTCCCATGCAGGGAAGACTTGAGCAACCGCGTCACTTGTGAACAAAACACGTTATAATCCAGTGAATCTGTTACAAAAAGAGGACACCAAAAGATATGAATGGAATGACTTATGGTTAAAAGAGAATAGCAGCTGCCTATCTATGTACTATACTTACGATATTATTTTTACGATCATGAAAGTAGAGTCCTTGAATAGCTATTATAGCTAAGTTAGAGCTAACTAGAACAAAAATACTCAAGGAATGCATTCCCATCCACTCCAACACAAATGTTAAGCTCCTGAAACCATAAACATCCACCTGCGGTCGAAAGCACAAAACCCCATTTTGTTATTCTGCAGCAACTTACTTTCTAGATTGATGATAGAAGAGGATTTAAAGAAATATTGCTCTTTCATTAGAATAAGTCATTACAACTCACCAGTAGATACAGAATACAGAATGTAATTCCCGCAGATGCAGAAGTAGTTAGCATATAACTAATTGTATACAGTGATTTATTTAGAGGGATGCCTGAAAAAAGAAAACATGAGAGGAGGGAAAGAAAGTAGGTTATTTCCATCTCTACCGAAGTATATCAGAAATCAAACATCGCAATCAATTTGTTGATAAGTCAAAAAATATCAGAAATATGATTGTATTGGTGATGTCATCTCAGTCAATTATAGCTTGCCCGAAGTATATGTTAAACTTCAAGGAAAAATTACATTCCCAAGTGCGTACCAATGAAGGCTAGAAACAATCCAATACCAAAAATCGAGACAGAAAATAAGGACCAACTCTCTAGCCGCCTTTTGTGATCCTGCAAATCATTGAAGCATTATAGATCAAATCAAGGGTCAACTTGATTGATGCTTGTATTATGTTATATATATCAACAAGGCTTTCACCTGTAACTGAGCAAGAACGTGACCATACTGAAGTCCAATTATGCAGGTTACAGCAGCCGTTAAAGAACTGTGCAACATCATAACAAAGTCAAAGAAGAAAATGATATGACTGCTGCATACAAAAGGAAACAACTAAATGTGCTTTTAACACACAGTAAACAAGTATTCTTTAAATTTCAAAGGCTCCACCGAAACCTCTGTTCCAATTGTTGGTTTCTTCCACTAACTGATTTTTTGTTTGAGTCATGAAAGAGCACCAAGCATAAACATAATGTAAACCGACACGGAGCTAACAAGAGAGAACTCTTTTGGATTATTGTGAAGAGAAAAGAGTTTTAGATTGACCACCTTAAAATACCTTCAGGATCAAAAGGAGCATGACACCATGAAGGTGAACTCTCTGGAACTTCGCCATTGGTTGTCATATTGCACTCCTACAAATTGAAATTTTGAATAAGGCATCCTTTTACTGCATATTTTAGTTTTAGAAATCAATGACATAAGCATTCTACAGCGAAATACACCCATAATGGATACCTTCAAGTTTTTGTAAACAGGTTTAGTATACAGATGGCCGATACCAAGAACATACCGATCAATCATTCCAGCAGAATTACAAGCAGGTCCAAGGTCTCCTCTCACAGAACATTTCACCTATGTCAAAGAAATCAGAATGATTGCACGAATCAAGAATGATTAGACAACTAATAGAAAATATGAAATACTTAATGCACAAGATTCAACATAATTGTATTATAAATCAAATAAAAGTTTTTGTCCCTTTATTCAAAGAAAGAAATTCCAAAAGTACAAACTACTAATTGAATGGCTTTCTTCATTTAAGATCTGTGAAAATCTGAGGTAGAAAAAAAAGAAAGACTATCTTAGGACAACATCACCCTGACTAGAATTAGAAACAATTGCGAGAAATATTAAGACAAATTGTCTGCTCGACGTTGAGAGTTTGCAACTAGGCAGCTATCATAGTGTTGGAACAACTTTTCATTTGGCCTAACATAATTCTAACTTATGTGATTAGTCCATAGCCAGTATAAAATTATTGACTCACAGCAGATTAACAAATAAATTTAAGAAGGAAGCACTGAGATACTCTCACCATGTAAACAGAACTATCATTTGATGGAAGCGAAGAGGTTGCAGGAGACACTTTAAATTGCCAATCTGGAACGTATAAACCATATAATAACCCCGCATATATTGCTGATAGTGAAAAGGCAACACACCTAGAAAGTCGATACAAATTTTGAGGTTACAGGGTACAGAAAACAAAAAGAAGAACAATAGTAGTAATTCCTGAATCTGTAGGACACTCATGAAATGATATAGCTGTATAGACAAGGTCTAATGAACCAAATATTGCTTGAAGTCACTCCCAATGCTGGGGGCTGTAAAAAACCTTATCAAAGGCCAATGATGAGTAGAGTAGTTTGACTGCTCGAGACCGGTTGGGGATCAAGCTCATGACTTCCTTAAGGTCTTGGTCTAAAACATCGAAAAATACTTGTGTTCTCAAAACTTTGAATAAACTTTATGGTTTCTTGATTTCAATACCTACAAGTCAAGTGTCACCAGTGTACAGGACTGAACTGCACAAGTAGCTTCTTGGGGTGAATTTCTCATACATACACGTTCTTTTTAAAGTAGAGAATAAGTAACAAAAAGTCAAACATATAATCTTACAAGTGCGAATAGTAACTCTTGAAGAATCCTATTTCCCACCCCGTTTGATGTGAAAGCCATATTTCACATAAAGCAGCCACAATGTATCCAATAGATATTCGCTGCATTAAATAACAAAAGAAACCCAAGTTTAGTTCTTTTCTATATGTTCAAAAATGTAGACAAAATGAATAACATTTGTTAGTGAATAATTATATGATACACTAGCTTAAAAAGGTAGTGACCTAAGCAAATGTCTAAGATGATCACACGTAACCCCATTGCGCTTTTGAGAAATCAAATGAAACCTCAAATAAAAAGGGCAACAAGAAATGTAGAAGCATGTAATTTCATGTAATAGTATGTTAAATGTTTTAATTCGTATCAAATCCAAAGCAAGATTTGTGCGTCAGATTAATGATCATTCGCTATACTTTTGGTAATGTACTTGTCCAATCTTTCTACCATTTAAGCACACAATATACTAACTGGATATTAGTCACCTGCAAAATGCCAAGCCACCGTATTCTTTCGACATCAACACCATATGTCATGGAAGACACTCCATGAAAATAACCCCCTGAGACCAAATGAACCAACAACCAAGATTCGAGAATAATTCTTCAATAGCAATTTTGATATTACACCATCAAATAATAAAAACAACATAGTAAAACAACACCAACAAAAGCCTGTCAAGAGAGAGAGAGCCTTGTGAACTGAAAACCGCAAATTTCACGTAACAAAAATAGCTCTGCAGTCACCATTAACCGTCTAAGATCCTTTGGGCGCGTTTGGAACTCGTTTCAAAATGATTTTATTTTTTGTATGAAAATAAAAATGAAAACGTTTTCAATCTCAGACAGAAATTATTTTTAAAAATGCGTTTAGTAGTTTTATTAAGATATTATTTTCAGTGTAAAAAATCAATTAATGTCTCTCTTTCTTTCTCTGGATGAGTATTCTTGTTTATATCGCTACGGCTATAAACACTTTCTTTTTCCTATTAACAAAACATCCCCTTTTTTTTCGCTCGTCCGGAACCGGTACAGAAATGGGAGCTTTCGGAACCGGTACAGAAATGGGTGCCTTTTTTACGTTGTTGAAATGAAAAAAGACTAAAAGTCGTTTTTCATTTCTCTCTCATTTTACACTAAATCAAAAAATCATTTTCATTTCCGTTTTTTGTCTTTATTGTGCCAAACACCGTTTTGGAAACGTTTTCATTTTTTCTTTCCCGAAAAACGTGAAAAACAAAAACGAGATCAATTCCAAACACGGCCATTTTTCACGGCATAGACATTCAGTACTCGGTGAAGTTATCAACAAGGGTTTACCTTGAAGAATAACGCCAAGGAAAAACAGTTTCAATGCCCTAAGTACAGCTTTCCTTGTAGCTTCTAGTCGATCAGGCACTTTCTGAATTATATACAAGCAAGTTTTAAAATTTTTCAAAACTTCTAATATGCATTAGTGAAATACTAACCATGAAATTTGAAACGAATGATGGTACAGAAAGTACACATTTTGAGCAAAATTCTTCTCTTAATCACAAGATAAAGACAACTTTTTTGCTATTATATTTTACCTTATAGACAAGCGCAGGTGAAACTCCAGCAATGAAAAGGAAAAACGGCATCACAAAATCGGCCAAATGAACGCCATTCCAAGGAGAATGGGTGATTACGGGAAAAATTGAGGCACCATAATCAACGACCATCATCAGCTGGAAACGCACCAAAAATTTTGCCATTACTATATCGTTGTAAAAAAAAATCCAAAAATTCACTTTCTACTACATCTCGACTAACTTATTAATGTCCCTTTTTCTCGGAAAACAAACAGAGCAACTAGAAAGTAGTTGACTCGGCACAGAAATCATTCGAAGCTTAAATGAAAAAGAAGCAAAAATTATCGAATCAAATCTAAAACTTTGAAGTAATGAGAGTTAGCAAAAGGAGATGAAGAGGAAGCTCACGAAGATGCAGAGACCGCGGAAGACATCGAGAGAGGCGACACGTGGAGACCTCCGGTTGGTCGCCGGTCGGTCTTCTCCGTCTAGCAAAAGCTCGTAATTGGCCATTTTTACCGGCAAAGTCGCCGGAGATCCGATTAACTTAGCTCCGAAACAAGTCCGAAATAGAAAATATCGATTTCTCAGAGAAGAAGAAAAATAAGAGGAAGAAGACGAGTCTACTACAAGACTACGCTCCGGCCGAAGCAGTGTCCGATTTGTCTCTAATGGGAGATGGGACTACGTGGCGAGACCTGGTTGGTTAAAAGAAAAAGAAGAAGTTAAAGTCTCTGAATTTATTTTTCTTTTAAAAAAAAAACAAATTGTGGAAGTGGCGACGAAGCTTGATCATACGGAAAGAAGCAACGTGGGGATCTTCAGAAATATCTTTTTGGAATTTTGGCAATTTAAAACTTTTTTCTTTTTTCTTTTTGGAGAGTAAAAACAAAAGGGAATTACAATTTTTGTTCGAAATTTCAGTGAAAAATTTATAATTATTGCCTCATGCTTTCGTTTGTAACTTTTTTTTGTACGTCACAATTTTTATGCTTTCGTTTTTTTAAAATTTATTTTTACATAATAATTATAATCATTTTCTTTAATTGTTTCTATATTAAAATATATAAATGTGTGCAAATAAATAATTCAACTTGTGATTTGAGTTAAACTTAAAAATATATTTTAATAAGAAACAATAAAAAAACAAGTATCAAAGTAAAAACATGTAAGCAAAAGGTTGAAGAACAATTTATATATAAGCACGCAAACAAAGGAGTTGAAGAAAAAAAAAAACTCATCGACATTATTGAGAGAAAAAAAAATGTTTTAAAGGGCAAATTTTAGAAAAAAGAATTTTATAAGAAACATTGAAATAAAAATAAAAAAATAAAACAAAAAATAAAACTCTCCTGAACAATTGAGAAAAAATATTTTAAAGATTCTGACGTCAGAGCAACATTGAAATAAAAAAATTGAAAAGAAAGGTAAGAATAAAAAAAATATAAAATTTTGGGGAAGAAATATAAAAAGAAAAAAGATGAAAAGCGAAAAAAAAAAACAAACTAGCGCTTAAAATACAATATATGATTCTTATTATTGTGTATAGAATATTGTAGCTGTAGTGTTTTTGATATAGATTTTATTTATTTTTTAACTCAGGAGAGTTAGATTTGAACTATTCACATAGAGTTATGTGTGAAATTATCGCTACTCAATTCCTTTTAATATAAATTATTGTATAGATTATTATGGATAGATATAGATATATAGTTTTTTTTTTCTAAAAAGAAATTTTCATTCAGAAGAAAGGCCAAACAGCTACAAGTCACAACGACACAAAAACAACAAAACGCGCACGGCGAAACAGTTTGATTTATCTTGCGTTTGAAGCGCTACCTATGCCTCGTTTGAAATCCTAGTATCATGGTTCATGGATATTGCCCGTATTGAATAGGAACATATTTATAAAAAATTAAATTCAAAATTGGCTTTCAATTTGAAAATAAGATATACGGAATTTTCTAATGAGGAAAAGCTTGAAAATTATCCCTTCAGGCTTCAATTAAAAGAGATAGAAAGCTGCGTGAAAAAAAAAAACACTCTAATAATTACTCGAATTATTGGCTTATTTACTTCATATGTTTAAACAAAAATTTATTTTTTTAATGAGAAAAACAATATAGTAAAAAGGCTTGACTTGCAATCAAACTCTCCGTTTAGTGACTTTTAAAGGCAGTAGATCACGATTCGGGATTTTCTTTTTTGTGAGAATTGAAATAAGATTCTCTTTTTGTTGGTAAATAGAATCCCCATTACCCATCGCTGCTTTTAGCACCTTTGTGGCTAATAACACCCTATAATGCGCCTCAAAGAATTCTCTCTTTACTTTGGAAAAAATAAAAAAATCTCTGATAGAATTAAAAAATAAAAAATAAAATGCCCATAATCTTTATATTTGTATTAAAAATTATATATTTTAAATATTTTTTAATTTAATTTAATAATTAAAAATTGACACTTTCAATAAAATTAATTTACGAGAAAAACTCCAAAATATATAAATAAATAAATCCTTGATTCTCTTTCCCCTTTTCTCGGCTGTTTTCCTCTAAAAAAAAAAAAAAAAGAGTAAACTTTTCTCTTAAAAATCAAACAAGCAGTTGAAAAAAAAAAAAAAAAAAAAAGCAGAGAATTTTATCAGTTAGACCCATTTTAGTGTGGCATTATCTGGTTGGACGACAACCATCATATTTTCGTTCCAAAGAAGAAAAAGGGGGAAAAAAAAAAAAACTTTCTTGCTCCTTAAGATTCTCTGTTTTTTTTATATATAAATAAACTATGTATACAAAGAGAAGGCAATGGAAAAGAAAAATGACGAAGGGGAAGAGAGAGAGAGGGGTCCTTCAAGACGAGCTTGAGGATTATGCTTTCGTGACAGAGAGGCTCCTTATTTTCACTCTCATATTGTTCCCCAATTTCACATCTTGGTGTCTCTTTTTCTTGGCCTTAACGAATATCTGTTACCTAGTCCATTCCCAAAGCTTACTACATGGCTTAATGATATCATCAGTAAGTATCTCTTTTGATTATTTCACTAATAAATATTTTATGTAATTTGCGCTTTTCTTATAATTTTTTTTTTTTGAATAAATAATAAAAAATTATTTTGTTGCAGTTGTATCGACATTGCACGTTTTGGCTTGAGCGACTTGCAATGATTCTTGTGGCAGCACAACATGTGTTTTCCGAGCGTAGCTTTTGGTCCATGGCCATAGCCTACTTTGCACTGTCCAATATGCTTTACTTGGCACATCTGAAGAAGCTGCCGCAGAAGGTCTTTTTACCCGGTTCGTCTTTTTACGGACCTAACCCTACTGAGGTTAGTTTTATTTTTTTTATAAAATTATTGCCTGTTTGTTTGGCGGTTCAAACTTTTTTTTTTTTTTTGTTAAGTTATTTTATCTCACCAGAAATTTGAATTTCTATTCATACTTTTTGTTCAAATCTTTGAACCAAACGAGGTATTAGTATTATGTGTTAATTACTCGATATCGAATTTTGCAGGGACGTTGTTACCACTTTTGGTTTCGATTGGCAGTAATTCTCCTAGCTTCGCTGCCGTTGAATTCCGTTCTTAACTTAGTGATTGAGAACTTTTTGTATACTTTATTGGGATCATTTGCTGTGCCGGTAATCGTGGTTAAGTTTATAAAGCCAGGGAATTTGTCGGACATGCTTACTTATAATACCCCGAAGACCTTAAGTACTCGCATCCTTAACTTTAATGTAAGTCTTCGTATAAAGAAAGCAAAAGGGTGTTTTGTGATAAGAGTTTTTTTTTTTTTTTTTCGTGATTTTTTGATCAAATTAAGAAATCTGTATGCAGCGGTGGAGATTTCTATTGCTGAAGGAAATCACCAATTTTTCCTTTTTCTTTTTTCTTTTCACTTTCAAAACGAAAAATTAACAACCCTTGATGTTTCTTGCAAAAAAAGAAAGTTGTTTTGATTGTATGCAAAATTAAATGCTACCAATGATCAAAAGCAATATGCAATTTAACATTAGACGTGTGTAAGTCTAAAGATTGCAATTTGCATCATTCCAATTCATAGTACTTCAAATCCTAGCTCATGTTCTGTAAATTGCTCATACATCAGTCAAAAAAATTAAACCTGCAACTTCTTGTCAAATGTCTCTAATAGTTCCTTCTATATGTCAGCTTCATATGTACATGTACGACATATAGGTCACATTTAATTTTATTCGCATCACATAATTTTTTGACTCGGAACTTTTCTTGAAAACACACACACACATATATAGAGACAGAATTTGACCTTTTTTTTTTTTTTTGGCAGGATACTGAGTATCTATTTTGGTTTGAGAGAGCGGTGACAATCTTGCTCCTAATAGCCTACGGTATTAATCATGAATCTGCAGCCTCCAGTTGGCATCTAGCTGCTTGTCTCTTCTCTGTAACCAATTCAGTCTACTTCATAAATTTCATTGAGCTCATTCTCCATGTTATCAGTCCTAATGTTGAAGTAAGTCCCCTTTGTTTTTCATTTACTTATTTTTCTATCAATATAATGCTCAATTTTTGCAAATAATTAATAACATTACCATATCTATCTTGTCAAAGATTGATATTTTGCGTGTAATAGGGCAATTGCATCCTATTCACTTTAGTTGGTGGGAAAATGCTAAATGTTACCGTTCAGTTCACTACTAATATATGAAACTTATGTGGATGTCGTTTGGTTCATATGTTTTTTTCTCGTAAAAATTTAGATTTCTATTCTACGAACCATGGGAAAATTTGTGTTGAACTATGTGGCACTTACATATCATGAAAATCGGTGAACGATTGTTCTATGACCTCTCTTTCTTGTTTGTCAAATGTTCGCGTTCACACCTAGTACTTCGAACTAGTGAGATGGTTCTGGTTGCATATACCCCTCAGAAGTTCACGTGAAATCTTAGAAGAAAAAATAGTGTGTGGAGCCATGTATAATAATCTCTGTCTTTATTTTTTTAGTAAAAATAAATAAATTACATATTTATTTTATTGCCATTGGGTGGAAGTGATAGCACTAACCAATCTTTGCTTTTACATTACAGAACGCCAAAGCTGAAGCAACAAATGAATGTCCATCAAAAGAAGCATCAAATGTAGATCATGCCAAAGATGAATCTCCTTCGACAGAAGCATCAAAAGAAGATGCCAAAGCTGAAGCAAAAGATGAATCTCCATCGAAAGAAGACGCCGAAACAGAAGCAAAAGATAAATCTCCACCTAAAGAAGCCGATGTCAAAGCTAAAGTAAAAAGTCAATCTATGTCGAAGCAATCATCAGAAAAGGATCAAAGTAGCAGAAAACTAGGAAGTACTACTAACGAACGGCTGAAGTTTTATCAACGGACGAGCCTGATGACTGGTGCTACTTCTCCATTGTCCCAAAACCAATTCCCTTACCCCTTCCCTGCACATTTATGTCCAACTCCACTACTGAACACGCCAATGATGAATAATATTCCCCATATTCCTGTTCAATATTATTCATTACCAACTCCAGGAATGAGCACTCAAACGATCAACTACCAAAGCCCAAAGGTTATAACGCTGGGCAAGGAGAGCATCACATCTCTGAGAGCAGAGAGAACAAAATGGGAAGCGGAGAAAAAGGGCCTCACTGCAAAACTCGAAAAGAGCCAACAACTACTTGCCAAGCTAGAGAGCAAGGATAACAAGCGAGAAGAGAAAATCAAATGGGAAGCGGAGAAAGAGGACCTCGTTGCGAATCTCGAGAAGCTAGCAAAAGAGAAGTCCGTCCTGATGGCCAACGCCGAAGCGCTGAAACAACACAAAGACGAGTGCGAGGAAGAGGTTGAGAAGCTGAAAGCCGAGGTGAAGGTGCTGGAGTCGGTATCGGAGCACGACCAGTCGATGTTGCTCGTGCTAGAGCAGAGGAGCAAAGACTTGGTGGACGAGAAGAAGGGGCTCCTTGTCAAGTGGAAGAAAAGGTGGAGAAGATGGAAAAGCGAGAAGGATAGGCTCAAGGAGAAGCTCGAGAACGCGGAGGCTCGGTGCGAGTACTACTCGTCTGTGACGGGTGATTTTGCGGAAAAGAGCTTGGAGTGGGATGCGGAGAAGGAGCGTCTGAGGGGGGAGCTTTGTGAGGCCAATGAGCGGTGTGAGCTTTACAAGAGCCTATTGCGCGAGGGAGGTTATGGGACTCCCAAGTTTCCTTCAGTTTAGAGTTTAGACTTTAATTTAGCTAAAGCTTTTTTTTTTTTTTTTTTTTTAAGGTTTTTAAGGACAAGTTGCCATTTAGATCCTGTTTGTTCTGATTATGATGGTGTTTTTAGTATAGCAGAAACAATCAAACAAAGGAATTTCATGGGGTTTGGTGACAATTTAAAAGAAAACTTTAAATTGAATTCTCTGTGCTAGTTCTATGTTTTATATAGTTTCGTAATAAACTAGTGTCTGCTTTCGTATGACACTGATCAAATGCTGCTTCGTTTTTGAAGTATTACAAAAGGTTACAAGCCTATTTGGAAGCAATTGTTTTTACTATGAATTGGAAATGAGAGTTTTTTTTTTTTTTATTTATTTATTTATTTTAAATGGTGTTGTCGTATTGAAATCATTTTTAAAGTTATATTTTGTTATTTTTTTTTTAATGAGAGTGATTGTTTTGAATATAATAAAATAAGTAATTTATACAAATGGTCTTCAATTTTTGTAAAAAATGACAGTTTAGTTTTTATTTATTTATTTTTAATAAAATGATCCCCAATCTCTTTAAAAAATAATATTTGATCATTTTTGTCAAATTTTTAACACATGTTACGCACTCATCATGTGACTCACTTTCTTAATAAAATGACTTAAGATCCGTTTAGTTCGCTAATTCGAGTTGAGATGTGATTTTATGTGAGAATTTTTTACTGTAATAAAAAAGTTAGATGTAATTATTTGTGAGAGTTTTTTACTGTAGCAAAACTCAAATTCTAAACTCGAATTAGAAATGAACGGGGCCTTAAATACTCCCGTAACAAAAATCCCACAATGCACCTTGCCGAAACAGTGATAGATAAACAAATTGCAAAAGAAAAAAAAAAAAAACCCGCTTCTCTCTCTCTCCCGTTATCTCTCCGTCCCTCAACCTCTCTCTCACCTCTCACCTTCTCTATCTCTCTCTGTTAACGTCGGCCGAACTCCATCACAAACGCCGACCATGTCGATCTCAAGCTGTTGCCAACGAAGATCGCGAGTTGCAGAGCCAAAGTCGCCGGAATGCACACGCTGTCAAAACTCGAGCTCCTCACGCAAAGTTGTCGGAGGGGAACCGGAGCACAACGAATCTCCCCTCAACGTCGGTGCTAACTGCGCGAATCTTCCCGCCGACGAGCCTCTCGCCTCCCACGCTGCCAAGCTTGAGAGATGAGAGATGTTTTTGTTTCGCAGGTCATGGATCTGGTTCGCGGAGGAGAGAGTCGTGAGAAGAGAGAGGTCCGGGGGGTCGCGGAGGAGAGAGAGAGAGAGTGGCCGGGGGTCGCGGTGGATAGAGAGTCATGGAGGAGAGAGAGAGTCATGGAGGAGAGAGAGAGTCATGGAGGAGAGAGAGAGTCGCGGAGGAGAGAGATTTTCACGTGGGGAAGAAGAGAGAGAGGGATGTCGCCGGAGATAGGGATGTCGCTGGGTTGACTTCTTTAGAATTTTTATTTTGATTTTTGTTGAAACAGAAATTATTCAGTTTATTAACCTTTTATTATGAGATGCTGTTAAAAATTTAACGAAAAAGATTAAATTGTCATTTTTTAAAAAGATTAAGGTCGTTTTATCAAAAAAAAAAAAATTAAGGATTAAACTGTTATTTTTTAAAAAAATTAGAGATTATTTATGTAAATTACCCTAAAAGAAAATAAAATTGTATTTGGTTGCTATAAAAAAATTAGAATATTCGATATAACAATGCTGATAAATCTAAAAGATGAAAACAGAAAGGACAAAAAATGAGACCAGTTTAAAGCTATATCAGTGGTTTTCCGAAAATGCACACCGAGCAAAGTCCATTTAAGAACTATTTTCAAATCAATTACATCAAGAAACACGCACCCAAAAAAAAAAAAAAAAAAGCTATGAATATAGAACCAAACAACCAAGCATTCCTCCTCCGATGACTTCCATAAAGAAAGCCTTGTCTATGTGAGCTGAAAAGAAGTTGGTGATGAACAAAGATCGTTCTGCATATTTCGATTTCCTAGTGAATTTGATTGGTTTGAAATACAAACTATCAACCAAACTAAAAATATTAACTTATTTTCATTCGGTTTTAAATTTCTTGAAATCATAAAAGAAAATAGTTTATGAAAGAGACGTGGACGTTTGGTTGATAGATTTAAAATTATTCTCGATTTACGTATATTTTTTGTGACAGAAAATATTATAGTGAATCACGAATCATGATTCGAACTATGGCACGAATCATGAAGTTTTAACTTAAGAGTTAAATTTTGTTGAAAATTTGAATAAGATTCTCAAAAATATTTGGTCAAGTTTCCCTTTAATTGTAACCGGTAATTTTCAATTGTTTGTTAGTTCACTTTTCTAGTCATGTTAGTTCCCCTTTCTAATTATGTTTTTCTTCTTTATAAAATAAAGAGATCTAAAGATTGTGATTGCAATAAACACTATCTTTATGTATGATTAATGATATTGATGGATTAATTAAAACTCCTTCATCTTTATTTCTTCTCTTTCTCTATATTCTTTCTCTAATTCCTTTCTTCTCTTTTATCTACCTATTTTCTCTCTTTCCTCTTACACTTACGTCACTAATCAAACTAAAAAGAAAGATTTCAAAATAGATCAAAATTACGCTAAATAAAAGAAAATAAAAATACATCAATCAGTTCTCTACAATTTATTTGAGCTCTTTTTTTTTTCTTTTTTTTTTTTTTGTGTCGACAATGAAGACACCCATGATAGTTCCCAACAATATGCTTGAATTATCGCTTGGAATCCCAACAGTAAAGTACCCAATATTTACAAGAAAAATGTTAGTATCACTCTTTTTGTCTAGCATCATTTTTTTTTTCACGACTTTATGCATTCACCAGTGATACTAGCATTTCTCTATTTAACATAAATGAAGTTTTAAAGAAGACAATAATGCAATAAACAAATTGATACTCAAATTGTCTTTTTTTTTTTTTTAAAAAACAGTTTTTTTTTTAATGAAGTTTTTTTTAGATTAAAAAATCTTAAACAAAAAAAAAATTAAGGAACTTGAATGTTGAATTATGAGTGTTAAAACTAAATTTGTAATTTTTTTTAAATGGAAATTTGTAATTTTGAAATTATATACATTATAAGCATTTATCTTTAGATACGTGATAGTCGATATCTGATAGTTATTTTGAGAAAAGTCTTGCACTTTCAATTATTACATTTTTAAATAGCGATGTGATGATCTTAGTTGTTTTTCTGCTAGATAAAAAGAATAATTTCATTAAAAAATCAAATGAGAAAATATCAAGAAAAATTGCTAGAAATTAGAAAAGCCAAATCATAAATCTTTAACGCTGTAAGATTAAATTATAGATTAATTTATTTTGTGCCACTGATACATTGAATGCGGTTGCCGAAAGGAAAATGAAGATTGAAGGGTATTTGTAATGATGCTATATAGATTTATCGATTGTGCATTGCTAAAATAATTACAAGAGAACGATTAAAGAAAACTTGTTTTTATGTTATTTCTGGATCAGGTTAAAGAAAAAAGAAAACACATTGAATTAAGTCCTAAGGAAACATGATTCCAAGACTTGAAAACTAAAAAAATTGACTAGAGTAAGAAAAGCAAAACAAAGAAAAACAAACTCTTCGCTTAAGAAAAAGGAAAAAAAGGGGCTCCTAAATCATCTATCAAACATTCCTAGGTGATATTAGTAACATGGTGAAGGGAGTTTTTGGTAGTGTGGTGCTACTCAAAGGCCCATTGATTCTCCTTACGAACCTCCTCTTCTTCCTCCCGGGTGAAGTCATTCTTGATGTTGAAAGTCTTGCGAATCTCCTCAGGAGTCTTCCCCTTTATCATGTCTGCCACAGTCTGGCAAGTCAGATCCAGTAGGCTTTGGATGTTCAGATAGTTCGCTGCCTGTAAAACATAACACAAATACCACGTCAATGTATGATCACGAGAAGATAAACTTAAATTTTTATGGGAGAAAACTGTAATAAATTAAAAGATTGAATTGTGATTCAAAGAAAACAACATTATTTAAGAAGAAACGGATTAATTCATTTAAAAAGGGGAAAAAAAAACAAACAGCAAACCAAACCCTAGATTTTAGTACTTTACCATTAACCTTCGTTAATAAAAAAGAAAAACAAAAAATAACTAAAAAATAATGAAGATTCAAGAAACGAAAAAAGAAAAATCGTAACAAATTAATGGACATTCATCAGAGTTACTCACAACCACAGAACAAGCGAAAAGGATTAGGTAAAAAAGGCTCACCAAGATGAGGTCGAAGAGAGTGGCCTGGTCGACACTGACGAATTCGGCGTCCCAAGACTTGAGCCATTCAGTACTATCGGCGGAGGCGGCGGCGGAATCGACGTGCTTCTGGCAGTATTCCATGACCTTGGAGAGGATGTTTCCAGAGACATTGGTCACCGGGATGGGGAGGTCGATGCTGCAGCCGTCGTCCACCAAGTTCTTGAGCGTCTGCGACATCTTCGCCACCTCGTCGGCGACTTCGAAGATTTGGTCGTCCGAGCTCCTTAGCTTTATCATAGTATTCTTCTTCTCCTCCGAAGACGACGACATCGTTCTTTCTTGTGTTGTACACAGAGATTTTGGAAACCCTAGCGCTGCGTTATTCTCTGCGAGTTTTTTTGAGAGAGAGAAAGAGGTTGTGAAAGAAGATGATTGTGTGGGGTTCAATGTGGTATTTATAGGGCGCAAGTCGCAACGGCTTGTTTGTTTCCGCTTCGGAGTCTAAATAAGGTGACGTCAGCAAAGAAGCTTTTTTATTTTCTTCATTTTATTGAGTTCTCTTCTATATTATTTTCCTTTTCTTTTTCGAAAGTATTTCGTATTTTAATTAGGTCAAGGTTTGCGTTATCTTTTCTTTTCTTTTCTTTTCCTCTTACCGAATGAGTTTCCGATTTTGATTCGGTTGATGTTTGCTTTTTCTCTAGGAGGATGTTTAGTTTGAGGATTCAAACTATGATTTGAATCATGATTTATGATTTACTATAGTATTTTTTCTCATAAAAAATACACGTAAATCGAAAATGATTCTAATCACATGATTCTAATACATGAACCAAACGTCTCCTTATTTTTTATTATGATTTATGAGGGTAAGTTGCCAAGTCACCCTTATTTGTTGTTATTATTATTATTATTATTATTTTTTTTTTTTACTCATGACCTTTTTTTTTTTTTTTTCTCTCATGTCCCTTATTTATTACTTTGAATAAAAGCTTAGAAGGTACTTTTTTTTGGGGAAAAAAAGATTTGGACGGTAATAAATTTATAAACAATATTATATATTTTTTTCAATTTTTTCGAAGAGATGTATTACTCCATTATAAGGGTGGTAATTTGTATCACGTGTCATATTTTGGTTGTTTCTTCATAAATTTACAGTCAACCCGGACACGACCCGTGACCCGAATTTATTTAAAAACTACAATACAAACACGACATGACCACTTTATGGATTGACACAACACGACATGAAAATTACCCGTGACACGAAATTGACCCGTGAACCCAAAATTGACATCAAAATTATACACTTTTCTTTAGTTTTTTACATATTAGAAATAACTTAAAATCCATAACACGCTAAAATACAATAACATCCATAAAAATTAAGCAAATAATAATATAAGATTTTGAATATAGTTATCGTGATATCACAAGTTCATAAAAAAATCTAAAATATGTAATGCAAAATATATATTTTAGTTTTTTTACGAGTTTTGTGTCTTGTTCGGGTTAGGCTGGTCTAACTCGAAATTGACTCATGTTTTTCGTGTCAATTTCAGGTCGACCCAATTCTGACCTGAACCTCTTTTTTCTCAATCCTAACCTGCGAAATTCGTGTTGTTTTCGAGTCGTGTTGTCATGTCGTGACCCATATTACCGGTCCTACTCGATCAATTTACTTATCATCATATAGAAATCATACACAAAATCATCAAAAATAAAATCTCACACAATCCTATATATTAGTATTTAACTAGTTCATCCATCACAAAATGTTTAATTAGTTAAACAAGAGGGGTGTTTGATTATCTTTTTTTTTTTTTTGTTTAATTTTATTCTACTAGTTAGATCAGATTTTTAGAAGTATGCAAATCTGATAGAAGTTGGTATAATCTTCTGGTTAAAATAATACCCATTCAGTATGATATATAAAAGATTGTAAAAGATTGTAAAAGATTGTTTCCTCTAATGTCGAGTAAAGTACATGTATGTATAGTTTGGGAATGTTTGGTTGGACGAATTGTATTTATCAGGATATATAAAAGATTGTAAAAGATTGTTTCCTCTAATGTCGAGTAAAGGACATGTATGTATAGTTTGGGAATGTTTGGTTGGACGAATTGTATTTATCAAAATTCAGGATATAGTTTTCCTTAACAAAATATGTTTGTGCACAGAACAGATTCATTATGCAAAAACGTTTACAACAACACTTTATATTTGGCAGAATTAAAAAGCTAGTATTATCAGTACATAACAACATATACAATAATAATATATCTGTTCTTGTAACAAATAACAACACTTTATATTTGGCAAAACAGAATGGTTGTTAATGCTCTTTAGAATTGTGCTTATCATCACTAGAGCCTACATTCCATCATCCGGAAAAATTACTCTCGTTTTGCATTAGAAAGGCCCAAATCTCATCAATATTCACTTCCCATGCTCACAGCTTTGAGACTGGTAAACCTGATATGAAAAAAAAAATGTTTCAAGGCTATAGAAAGGCCAAATTCTTTTAATAGTTTTCTTAAGTTAAACTATTGCCTGAGGTTTAAGGATTATAGAACCTACTTAAGACTTTGGCATTGACAATGCTAGGACAGGCAGCCGGAGGGGGAGCATTCTCATTGAGGAATGGCTCCACCTGGTTCGGGTTGGACCAGACCGGATATCCTTTAATCTTTCCCTGAAAATGTAAAACCAAAAACGTTTTAGTACATTTTCAAGAATTTGAATACAGAGATAACCACAAGACGAATAAAATTTTAGATTTTGATTGATCCTTTAGTTTAACATTTGCATACCAGAACATTCAGGGCAGCCAGTGTGGCCATTCCTTCACGAGTCCACTACATAACCAAACAACGAAAGAATATATCATTACAATGTTTTGCAATATGACAAATCTTGAATTTCAATTCAGTGTAATAATTCTAAGCAAAGTTAACCTTGGAAGCAGAAGCAATGTGAGGTACCACAATAGCATTCTTCTGGTCTGCAAGCCCGGGTTTCATGTAAGGTTCATCCTGATACAATCTCAAGGATTAGCTATTATTATTCTCATTTTTGGAATCTGAATTTGAACAGAAGCGGTTCTTGTTTTTTTTTTTTTTTACCTCAAAGACATCGAGGCCAACTCGGAACATCGGATTAGCTTTCAAATGCTCCACGAGAGCCACTTCGTCGACGACAGGTCCTCTACTGCAGTTTACAAGGATCGCTTCCTACAGATGAAACTTGAACAATTTTCAGCCAAGAACATATTGTTATATATAAGAGAAACATTCAAATTCTCACCTTCTTCATCATTGCAAGTCTTTCTTTGTTGACCAGATGATAAGTGGTTTTGTCCAGAATAGGATGAAGACTTATCTGGAAAGAACATCAGTGACACGAAATTTAATTCCTAACCAAGAATAATAAAGGAAAAATATGAGGTTTTAGGAAGAGAATGAGTAATCCTATTCGTACCACATCCGCTTCTCGGAGAACCTCATCCATGCTAGATGCTCTCTTCCAGGTCACAGGCTTTTCACCATTGGCTTTTAGGAACTCACCATAAGCTGCAATAGAAGAAGATACCAAGTATCAAAAACAATTTTTTCACTCCAACTTTTTCTTTTCTAATTTCATTTTTTTTTTTAAAATGAACTAAAACATGCATGCCTGTAACAAACTTCTCTAGCCGTGTGGCTTGGTATAGATCATAATAAATTAGGTTCATCTTGAAACCTTCAACCTGTTACAGATGAAACAATAGCATTAGAGAAAGTAGAATTTTATGGCACTTTGCTTGATATTTTGGACAGCTTAAAATCTAATTACGCTTCCAAATTTCTGCTCAATTTTCAAAATGCATCGAAACTCCATGCATGTTAGATACTAAACTATAAGTGATTGTGGCATTTTACAAGCGAAAGTACCATCATTCTGGCATATGCAGATCCAATACGACCGGCACCAATAACACCAACAGTCTGTCCTTTAAGCAAGTTTCCCACAAACCTGTCAAAAGTAGACAAATTCAAGCAATTGTTAAGGTAATAAACCATTTGAACTTCAGTTGAGTTTCACCAAAGATGCAGCAAAAACGCCCAAATAAGTTAATATCATGGCAGCCTCACAGATTGGGAAGCCATCCATCGTATAAGCCTCCTCTCATAAACTCATCTGCCTCCACTATTCTCCTCGCGGCCGCTAAAGAAAGGGAAGCCGCCAGTTCAGCCGTAGTTTCTGTAAGCACTCCCTGCACATTTGAGCGATGAATTTATATCAGTATTTGCCCTTCTTCTCGTGAGCTTCAAAGTTCAAATCAAACGTAAACGACCAATTGTAAGTTAGGAAGACATGAAGACAAAGCACACAAGAACTTTTGTTACTATTTAAGGTGTGTGAAAAATTGGTCATGGGAAAAGAAGCTAAAAAGGCTCAACTAACTTTTCCACATAGTACTAAAAAAAATAATAATCGAGTTATGCGGAGTCTAATTATATTGTATATTTTCTTTTGTCAATCGTTGTTTGAATTTTTTTTAGAGTATTTTGAGAGGTATAAGATTATTTAATACTCTTTTTATATAATAAAAAATCTACAAAGATAAAGTGTACGTAACTCTTACATTAAAAGTGAATCACTATGAGCCTTATGTGCTATTAGTTTTCCTTTTTTTATATTATTAATTGCTCTGGGAGAGTTGACTTACAGGAGTGTTTCCAACGGCAACGCCATACTTGTTAGCAGCATTGACATCAACATTGTTATAGCCAACAGCCATGTTGCTAAAAGCTTTCCCACCTGCTCTGCTAAGTGCCGAAAATAAAGTGTCTCCCCAATCTTCAGTCAACTGGTAAATAACCAAAATAAAATTCATTAAAACAAAATACAAAATAAACCATCGCATGCCATGATCATTCTAATATTAAGAATATATATATATATATAACAAATTTACCTGGCCAATAACTCCATCACACTTATCGCCTATAAGCGCAATGATATCTTCAACAGACAGAATTGTTTTCTTCTCAGTGCATATCTAATCACGAAAATAAATCAACAATTCCATTAACCAAAAAAGAAAAAAGAAAAAAAAGAAGAAGTAATCTTTTAAGTGAAAACGGAGAAGAAAATGAAGGTCGCGTATTACTTCAACTCGACAGCCTTGTTCAACTAAGAGATTGATCCAGCGAGTTCCGGGCATGGGTTTTGTGCTGATAACTCTGTATTTCCCATTTGGGTTCCACACTTCAATCGAAACTGGTTTCGCCATTGAAGCTCCTAACCAAAACTTGGTGGCTGAGAGAGTGCTATTGGGTGTTGAACGTGCCTATTGAACTAGCGGCTTTTGAAAATCGTGTGGGTTAAAATGTTGGTTAAAGGGTTAGATGGGGTGCACCATAAGAGTGTGGTCTTCAGCTTCGTGATTCGTCTAACGAGTTGACTTTTGACTTTTTGTTTCGTTGACCTGTTTTTAATTGGATGATTTGGGTTGATATTGTGCTCGGAGGGTCATTGGATTTGGACTAGTGCTGTTTCTGGAATGTAGATAGTGTCGAGTGTCTGTATTGAGAGGTGGAGATGAGTTGGAGACGAGTGCTTCATGTTTTTGAAGTTTTTTTGAACCTCACGTAGTGTATAAGGATAATGATGACGTGGCAGGTTATGTGGATGACACGAGACATGTGGGACCCACAAGAGACCGTTTTCAGTTGGGACAAAACAGAGGACCATGGTTTCTCCTATTCTTTATGTTTTCGATTCTTAAGTGAACCAAAAACTTTTTGAATGAATGCCAATTAGGCGATTAGATTAGCCATTTTTATATTGCGTTGCTTTTGAAATCTAGAACATTGAGTTGAAGTAATTGACGGCTCATTTTACACTGAAGCATATGGAAATTAATTTAAGTTTTGTCTTTAAATTATGGGATCATCTTACTTTACTATTGAATTTCAATTTCAAATGGTTGCGATATATAAACTTAAAAACTTTATCTAAATAGAATTCTATGGCAAATCTGGTCAGTATTCTTGATGAACGATGATGATCACTTCCATCAAAAATTGAGATGGTGAAGACATAAAAAAGAAGAAGAATGTACAAACCACGGTAATTTGCTAATTGTAAGAACTATATATGGAGATTAGAAATGGAAGTTCGGGTGGGAAAGAAATGAATCCCATGGTTCATGGGCACAAATAAAGTTAACCCTTGTCGTTGTCCATATTTTTCTTACATAAGCGCGAGTGTAATCTAATGGCCTGTTTAGTTCACTAATTTGAGTTTTTTATTTAAGTTGAGATGTGTATTTATGTGAGAACTTTTTACTGTAATAAAAAAGTTTCTGAGAGCTTTTTACTGTAGTAAAACTCGAATCAATAAAATGAACAGGGTCTAAGTCCACACAAAAACATAGAAATTAATGGCTTATCGAAGAATTCAACTCAATTACGAGAGCTAAACAAATAATACACTTGTATATTTTTGTGATGTTCACACACGTCTTATCCTTTTCAATAATTCATTTTTATAGTAATGAAATACTATTGCTTCTATTCCAAGTGATTAATTATTGATTACATAGAAATAATGGCTCATCCTATGTTTGGTAGAGTAAAAAACTATTTCTTTAATTTGTTTTGCTCCCTCTTTGCCTTCTATTTTCTCCTCCTTATTTTCCCGCCCTCTTATCAAAGTACCAAAGCCTAACCTGACCAGTAAGGAATGGTTTGGAAACTGGATTAGATTGGGCCTATCATTTGAACTGGGCCTGCGTTAGTTTACTTGGATCTGTTTCTCAGCCTTGAACTTTCGAAGAGGAAAACTGGATACCCGCTACTAGACAGAACATGAAGAAGAGAAGAGAAGAGAGGAGAGGAGGGAACCGAGTAAATCACAGACTTTACCCTCTAAAAGTGTAGTGTTCAAGATTTTTACCATTTATTTTTTATTAATATAGTTCTTTGATTAAAGATTGTTAATCAATAGTAGAGTTGTAAGTTTAGGTCGAACTAAATGGGCCGACTCGAGGTCCGTTACTGTTTGCTAGGGTCGGAAGCCGGATGGGCCGACCCTCTCTTCTTTAAGGTTGGGCCGGTCCGGCCCAAGCATCATATTTTTTAAGATTTATTAAAAATGCCTTATAAAATTCTAGACCGGTCCTAAATTTTTTGGGCTTAGGGTCGGGTTGGGTCGACTTTCTCTTTTTTAGGACCAAGTCAGGCCGACCCAAAATTTCCCTTTAGGCCACCGGGTCTGGGCTGGCCGGGTGGCCTAAACTTACCCCTCGAATCAAGAGTAAATGCTAAAAATTTAAATGCTTGTTTAGAAGGTATACTCAAACCAGATTCTGACATTTAAAATTTAAGTTTTTTTAGAGAAATGTACTGTAGCAAAATTAATTATTTGTGTTTGAATATATGAAACAAACGGTACACATTCTAAGGGATATTTGTTCCTTTTCTTAACGTGAACCAAAATGTCAAACTAGCCTATAAACTCTTGTGTAAAACCACCGGAATTAAAGGTGATCATCTAAGCTTTTTATTTTAAAAACTCTAAATTTTTTATCGTTTCTTTTACATTCCTTTTCAATTTGCTAAACGTATCCTAATTGTAGAGATTTTCGTGATCCTTGTTCCTTTTATCTTGTTATGGTATCTCCATGCTATCATTTATAAGTCTCTCTCTTATGCAACTTGTTATAATGAATAAATCTTCATGGTTTTCCTCCTATAATGTTAATTACATAATTTAATTTGCTTAAATCTCAACAGAGTCCGAAATTCTGAGTTAAAAACGGTGCACATTTCATACTTTATCACAAATTCTCCTTATTTATCACTCAAAGTTGTATTAAGTTATTTTCTTTTTAAACTCTACAATTGTTACAGTTGTGTTAAATTAATTTTTCAATAGTTTGATATATGAATAAGACCAGTTTTATTATACATGCTGTAAATTTTTAATGCGGACATAATTATGAAAAATTATTTAGAAAGAGAATAATTTGTACTGCGGATTTTTTTTTAGAATTTCTTTGTTATGACTATAAAAAATGAACTATTAATAGTTATTTACTTTTCAATCGTTAGATCTATATTAAAGACTGTTTGTTATGTAGATTTTTTTATTGTAATGTGATTTTAATTATATCTAACGGTGAAAATTAATCTTACTGATAGGTCGGTTTACTGTTTTTTTTTTTTCTTCTTTTTTCTTTTAAATAAGGTCGTAATAAGTTACCAAATTGTCGATTGGTGAAATGTGAATGCGCGTGGCGTGCGCATGCAAACGCAAGGAGTGTTCGTGTCGGGTGGAGGCATTGCGTGTGTGGCCATTTGTGTGTTAAGCTTTGATCCAAGCTGTGTTCTCCGACCAATAGTTGAAGCTCCCTTAGCATTTTTGTACACTACGGCTTATCTCTTGCAACTCTTAAGATGTCCACATAGGTCCAAATCTAAAATCTCTACCCCCTTTAATTGCTAATTTGCTATTTACGCACCTTCTTTTGTTACAATCAAGATCCCATTAAAGATTTGCTTCCAGGCTCCAACCACCCCATGAAAAGGCCATTATTATGTGGAAACTTTTTAAAAAAATAAAAAAAATAAAACTATACAATAGGTTAGAGAAACTTTTCTTTATTTCTTTATTTTATTTTATTTTATTTTTGTAATTCTCAAACTCAAAATGAGATCGTTCTCTTCTAACATATTAAAATAACAATTTTTTTGAGAAAATTTCATATTGGTATCATGTAATTTAATATAATTGTCTTTTAATATTCTGTGTTTTAAATAATTTTAAATTAGTATTTTGACGTTTTAAAAAATTATTTTTTAGTACCTTGAAGTCATTTTTTAAGATATAAAATGTCAAATTTATTATTTTCATTATTTTATAAAAAACTAATAATTTTAAAAAAAAATTCTGAAGAAAATTATTTTTAATTTAAAGCATTATTTTATTTTTAATTTTTAAATATTTAAAAAACATCAGATTTTTTCTAAATTTATTATTAGTTTTTTGGTTAATTAATTAGAATGGTAATTTTGACATTTTACATTTCAAAAAATGACTTTAAAATATTAAAAAATAATTTTTTAAAACATCGAGGTATCAATTTAAAATTATTAAAAATACAGAAATATTAAAAGATAATTATGCTAAAACACATAATATCAATATGAAATTTTCCCTTTTTTTGAAAAAAACAATTATTGGGTTTGAGTTGTAAAGGAGCCATTTGGGTCAAGGCAGCTGCCCCTAGGCCCAACACGCTCTGCCACTGGCCCACTGCATGTAATCTATTTCTATAATATTTAAGAAGATGTTTGATTGGATTCAAACTATAATTTGAATTATAATTTATGGTTCGTTATAGTATTTTTTTTCATAAAAAATACACGTAAATTAAAAATGGTTCTAATTCATGAACTAAACGTCTCCAATTTAATTATAAATTATGATTAATTAGTTGTATTCCATCTAAATGAACAAAGACTAACAAATAAGCAACCAGGATCCTTATTTTGTATGGGGAATTTAGAATCACTCCTCAAAATCATAAAATCGCATAGCCACCTTGGACTCACAAAGGCCTCCAAGTATTACTATCAAATTGAAAGCATTATTTGAGTAGCAAAAAAAAAAAATAAAAAAATAAAAATTTGAGAGCATTATTTAACATCAACATGACGATGAAAAGGCAACCATAGATAGTAACGTGGAGGCTACTATTGTTTTAAGTTGGCTATTGTTGTGGCCGTACTGAGGCCATAAGTTTGTTCTAGACTACGACAATCGACACTAAAATTCATTGTTTGACCATCATCGCATAGGCACTAATAAACTACATCAAGCCATTGATTATTAACTTTTTTTCTTCTAAAAAAAAAAAAGGAAGCTCCAAGACCAAACAAATTGCTTCCAAGTTTCACTTTCTTTTTCTCTTTTCCTTTTTGTACGTTACAATATTATTATTTTCTATCCTTATTAAACTTTTATTACTAAAGAGCAGGACATAATTTATGAAAATCCCACACATAATGAATTGAACCATTATTAACTCTCCAACATAAATAAGAATGGTTGCACAATAAAATATTGTAAGTAGAGGTCGTTGTCTTGCATAAATAAATATAGAGCTGAATTTTCCAACTTTTGGGGTGGTGGGTTGGGGAGTTCCAACTTCTACCAATTTAAGTTTTGGATAGTCTTAAGTTGGGAGTTCTATTGATTTCGGCAACTTCTTTGAATCAAAGTGAGTAACAAGAATTTAGTGGTCCCATATAATATAAAAAATGAGAACAAAGATTTTCTTAATAAGTTTATTTTCATTTAATTATTTTATCCTTTATAAATTATTACATAGTCAATAACTATTTAATTATATAAATAGACCTTTAGTGATTATATTAATAATATTACTATTTTAAATTTAATAAGCATTAGATGAATATTGAAATTATTTCTCATTACGTATGACTCGTTTACTTCGCGGATTCGAGTTTTTAATTCGAGCTGAGATGTGACATTTTTTGAGAATTTTTTACTGTAGCAAAAAAAGTTAGATGTGACATTTTCTGAGAACTTTTTACTGTAGAAACTTAAAACTAAAAACTCGAATCGGTACAAATTAAAAAGAGAATCAATGTCTTTATTCTTATTATTTTACTTTATTTTTTAATTTACTTTTTCTATTACACGTCTTTATGATTTAGTAAAGCAAAAAAATACAAAACTACCATTTTATAATAGTTATATTTCTATCATTCACCTTTTAATTATAACCGCTTTCTTATCAAAATTAATCAACTTAAATAAATTAAAAATAAAAAGGATAATACTGAACAAAAGAGCTATATTAGTCTCACATTAATTTATAAGGATGAATTATAAAAATCTTTATTTTTTTACTAGCTCAAAATAAGGCTCTATTTATTTCATAAATTTAAGTTTAAAATTCAAATTTTATTATAATAAAATTTTTTTAAAAATATTTATATTTAATTTTAAATTAACAGGAACTTTAAAACATTTCTCCACAAAAAAAAATCCCATTATTAGCATACCAAATATACGAAATAAATTACCTGCCCTTCCCATGTATAAAATAAATAAATAAATAAATAATTGCCTTAAAAATACAAAAAGAAAAAGGACAGACACAAAGAAAATGTTCAATTTTCTGTTGAACTTCTGAGCGACACTTTATCTTCAACAACCCCTCTTCCTTTCTCTCTTTCTCTCTCTCTCCTCTTCTCTCTCTCTCTGCAAAGTCTTTTACCTCTTACAGAGACGGAGACACACAGAAAGGGAAGGAAGCCATGGAAAGGCTTCTCTCCTCTTCATCTCCAACCCCTTCTTTGAAGTTCCATCTCAAGCCTTCGCCTTTCCTTCCTCGACTCGCCCGCTTCGACTCAGCCAAGCTCAATTTTCTGCCCTCCCTTCGCCCCGAGTTCAGGCGGGTCAACTCGCTCTCCTGCAAATATGAGAACTCATCTCAGCCTTCTTCTTCTTCTTTTCGGAGTTCTTTTTCGTCGTCATTACCAACGCCGTCGAACTCTTCGCCGACTCTGTATTCTTCCTCGGCTGCGTCTTCGTATGGATCGGCGCAAGAACCCCAGTCTCCCAAACAGATCTCAATTGGGGCTTCTGCGAAAAGCAAGGTGATTGTTTGCTCAATTTTTTGTTTTCTTCAAGAAAAATTCTGTTTTTGTCCAAATCTTGTGTGGTTTCTTGTTCCTGGTTTTCGTTATCTTGATGCAATTTCCATGGGAAAATGGGAGTTTCAGACAATTGGGTTTAGGTCTCAATAGATTGTTTGGTTGCTGAGAATTCGTGGAGAAAGAAACCGAAGAATTGATCTCATTTGAGTTTGTTATTTGGAACTTAAGCTCTATGTTGCCCTATTTAGCACAATGATTGAAAAAAAAAAAAAATGATCCCAATCTGGCCTTCGAATTTTGATTCATTTTGTAAATCTCTTGACGAGTTAGTTATAGGAAAATATAGAAACATAACATCGAGGAACTTTCTTGAAGTGTGTTTGACCACTTCACTTTTTAGTTGTTAATTGGTGAATATGTTTGTGAAAAATAAAAAATAAAAAATTAGATGTAATTTTACTTAATCGTGCTAACTGGATGATGAACCTTAATGCAAAACATATGCTTTCGAGTTGATAAGGTGACTAATCAAACGATGAAATTTTCATGACAAGGCGTTCACTTTCTGATGTTAGTATCAACTTTCAATATGATCATCATTATGGCTCCATATTAGTACTGAGGGCTAACAAGTTTCCATATTGCAAACATTTTCAGGCCATTACTGCTGGGAGATACATTATGCTTTCCGCTCTCGCTATGATCTTACTCCAACCAATCTTTGCACCGGCAGCTTTTGCAAGTTTTCAAACCACAGCGAAGACAGGTGCCCCTGCTGCTGCAGCGGCCGTTGGGGGAAGACTGCTCCGTACTGAACTACTAAGTAGCGCATGGACTGGTTTCTTTGCTGGTTGTTTACACACATTATCAGGGCCTGACCATCTTGCTGCTTTGGCTCCGCTCTCAATTGGACGTTCCCGCATGGAAAGTGCAGCTGTTGGAGCCCTTTGGGGATGTGGACACGATGCTGGTCAGGTTATATTCGGCTTAGTATTTCTTCTACTGAAGGATCGGCTTCACATTGAAGTTATCCGAACTTGGGGTACTAGAGTAGTTGGCCTTACACTTCTTGTTATTGGTGCTATGGGCATTAGGGAAGCTTCAGAAATCCCCACCCCGTGTGTTGCCTTGGAGAGCGGTGAGTGTGATGTTAGCGTTTATGAAACACTTGAGACCCCCACACTTGGGAAGAAGAAGAAGATTGGTTTTGCTACTTTTGCCACCGGAATCGTTCATGGGCTTCAACCTGATGCACTGATGATAATCTTGCCTGCTCTTGCTTTACCTTCTCGCTGGGCTGGTGCTGCATTTCTTTTTATGTTTCTAGTTGGGACTGTAATTGCAATGGGAAGCTACACGGTATTCATAGGCTCATGTAGTGAAGCATTAAAGGATAGGGTGCCTAGAATTACCGAGAAACTGACTTGGGCGTCTTCCCTTGTGGCAATTGCCCTCGGATCCGCCATCATCATCAGCCAGTTCCTTGGGTATAGCTTGTATTGATTTTTCTGACTTTGTTTCAAGATTCATATTTTGCAAAAGCTTCTACGGGAGAGTTAGAAAAAGTGTCTTAAAAGAGGACATTTCAAATTGTTTACAGCAAAAACTTCATCAGATGAACATGTTTTCTCTGTGAGAGAAATTCACGTTTGCTATCTTGTCTTGCCTTTAAGAGCGTACTAGTTGTAATATATAGAGAAAACCTTCTGCATCTGTAATTCTTTTATGGTTGAGACCGGATTGGCTTATCGCTTTTGCTTTACGTCATTTGTTTCTTTTAGTCTTGTATTGTTACGAATGGTGCAATTAACCTTTTACCCAAACAAAATTGTCTTATTTTGTTGCCCATGTTGTGGTTTGAACTTGTCTCTGGACGACCTTACAAGCATGAGTTTAAGCGAGTCATATTATGCAGTATCAATAATATGATATTCTACAGCAAGAAATTAAGCTAGAAAAAGAATGAGATTCTACAGCAAAGAATGAAAAATAAATAATAAATAACAAACACACTAACGACAGAACTCTGTTTTGAACTGCCGCATTTGAATTAAATTCTGTCAATTGTGAATATTTTGAAATCGTACCATAGAAAACTTGAAAAAACAAACACCTCCAATGTAACTCCTGTGTTCAAAGTTGACACGAATGTCAAATTTCATCTTCGCCAGTTTAGGCCACCATATTTTTCTGTGATTCTAGCCAATACATGATGCACAATCATGGCACTACAAATCATGGTATCAAGAGTACACGTCCTAGTAACAATCGTCGCCATAGCATGAAAGGTGTTTCACAAATTATAGAAATCAAGTTAAAAACAATGATGCAAAATCTTCTGATATATAAACATTTCACGTCATCAGCATACAAATCTCAATTAGGCAAATAGAAACGAGGCTATGTGGATGAACAATATACACTCCCAAAAACGGGGGAGAAAGGGAAATTGAAAATCCAACAAAGACTAAACATGTCATGGAAGTATTGATGAATTTTTTTTTCTCTGCAGTTATATCACTAAACGCAAACCCATCTACAATGTTAACATGAAAATTTGAGTGGGAACAAGCGAGCAACAGAGGATGAAATAATTAATGCCGCTCGGATTGGGCAACAAATCAGTAAGCGTTAGGGCCTCTGCTTTTTCTCGATGTCATAAAGCACACACACATCTGCCGCTGTCTTCAACTGAATGTCACAACATACCAATTAAGAAAAATTAGTTTATGTAAAATTCCAACATAACAAGCTATCCAAAGAATTCTGCAAAACTTGAGTCAACTGGTGAATAACATAGCATCTCTGACTTTTTATTACCAAATATTGGATCCATAATTCTAATGTGTTGCATACACTTCTATCCATCATTCTTATAACATCCTATGCATGACATGAACTCCCACTCTTAGATATTAGTTATTGCCATTCTAGAAAAAATAAGACTACGAGTAGTTACCTGAATAACATTTACAGCTTGCTTGACCGCCCATCCAAATAAACTTACGACAACTAGACCACCAAGTAGCACATTCTGTTTTGTCGAATTGACTAAAACCTGAAAAAGGAAGCCAGAAACCAAGTTGGTCATTTTTAAATCCTTGGAAAACTTTAGTCGAGAAAACATCAAGAAATTGAGAGAACTTACATCCATCAAATTCTCAGTTTGGTTCTTTGCAAGAAGGAAGAGCAATATATAGAGAACCTGTAAAGCCTAATCAGTCAGATTAAGGGAAACATTGCAGTTAAATAAAATTGCACTACTACAGCAATAGAATTACCTCACAAGCCACGCAACAGTAAGCCATAAACATCCGATTCCCATAATATAGCTTAAAAAGCCAACTAGTGCTGTCTTTTACATCTTTATGACTAACCTTGCCTGACAAGAAAGTACTGCAATTAGAAGTATTAGAAGGTCAGCCAAATAAAAATAAAGAACTCTCGTCAGGGACAAATTTGAACTCCAAAACAAGTGAAAAAATAATTAGTTACCTGTACATCTGTAACCAGTGGCTGGCAATATCTAACGCAAGCAGTGAGAGGAAAGCCAAGCCAGGCCTGCATTGAACAAACAAAAAAATCTTATAAGCTCATTTTATACCTAGAAAGCTTAAATATGAAGGGCATGGAGAGGTAAAATTACCGGTATACTTGGGAGAGGATTACCAATAGACAAGCAGTGCTAATCCTGAGATATAAGAACATAAAGCCACAACCTTAAGTTAAACGGACAAACGTTTGCAACACCAATAGCCAAATTATACGGTAGAGGGAAGAGACAGAGAGAGTTAATGGGATTATAGGATCACCTGTCTGTTATCATGTCCAGAACAGCTCCAAAGGTAGAAACTGAAACAGCAGAAAGAATAAAAATTAATGGTTTCGGCCATCATTTGTTTAACATCAATTACTGTTTGTTGCACACATAATAGATATAAAGCTATTTGGTCCATAAACTCCAAGTACAGATTGGTAAGTCGCATAATTATAGCTGTGAACACACTATCAAACTATACTATAACATAGTTTGATACCTTGATTAAATTTGCGAGCACACCAACCATCGATTCCATCACATACAAAGCTGAGAAAAGTAAATTCAATCATAAACTTCTTCCTATGCAGAGACGCTGAAGAACAAATATAAAACACCAAACTAAAAGCTCTGGAAGAATTAACTCGTACCTGAAGAAATAGAGAACCGAGAAAAGCCTTTTGTTGGAGAAGCATAGAGCAAAGGCAAAACAGTTAATAAGAACCCTCATGTACCCTGTCACCCCATTACTCGTAGAATTGGTCAATAAACTCACAGGAATAACAGCAAGGGTCTACCAGTTACATATCGCGGTTTCAATCAAGGGTCTTTTAGTTTACCAATCTCTTCTAAGGACTGAACTGAATTCTACAAACACGTTCAAGAATAAACTAGTACTTAGAAAGGTAAAAACTTGGGTGTGTTTCATTTCATGGTTGTCTGAAAAAATCACAAAAACTCGACTGTTTCAGAAACTATTTTCATCATAATTCCCAACAAACTAGTCGTTTAAGTAGCTCAGATTAGAGTCATGTGACCCTTACGTATATATTTCACAATCAAGCAAATGGATCCACTCAAAGCTAAAAGCTATTTTTCATTTATTTTCATGTTCATTTCTTTCCATATGATTCCTAAGCATCCAAATTTGGCATTGGTCTTAGTTACAAGTAATTTGCAATATGTACGTAGTATAGGATTAAAAAGGAATTGAAGTTCAATACCCACCAATGATATTTGGAATATAGAGGTACACAGATAGCTTTCTTGGTCTTGGCACTGATCTCCCCGCCATTGAAACTGCATGAAATACATTAAAATTACAAATTCAATTATGTTCTCCACACTCCATATATATTCATTCTTGCCATAACCCACAAAAACCCAAAAGAATTAAATCATAATTTTCATAATTTTCGAAATTGAAAATTCATTCTTTCCGGTTAGTAACGCGTTACACACTCATTTGAGATTAAAAAAAAAAAAAAAAAAAAAGACAGAGAGAGGCTGGGGAAGAGAAACATCGGACTGATTTCAAATCGGCCAACCAAAGCCAGATCTCAACCACGGTTGACGGGACCCGTGATTGCTGGTATGAGAGAGAAGCTAAACTGGAAATTGAAATTGAGAAAGAGAGAGTTAGAGAGAGAGAAACCTTTGCAGCGGAGAGAGAAGGTTCACTTGGACGACGAACAAGCGAGTGTCCTTCACAAAGATGTTATGTTCTTCTTGTGTCGTTTTGGTATGCCCATATTTCTACAGATTTGATTTTCATTTTAATTGGCACAAATAGTCCCTAACATATTTAATAGTTAACAATTTGATTCATATTTTTTTAATTTTAACAAAATTCTCCTTAAATTTTAAGCCCCGTTTATTTCACCGACTCGAATTTAGAATTTGAATTTTGTTACAATAAAAAGTTCTCAGAAATAATCACATCTAACTTTTTTACTACAGTAAAAAATTCTCACATAAAGTCACATCTCAACTCAAATTAAAAATTTAAATCAACAAACTAAACGGACCGTATAATTAACACTTTTTTGTCCGTCTCTATTAACCTCTCACATGACATATAATTAGTCTGAAAAGATTAAATTACCCTGATTTACTCTTCTTCTTTTAATCACAAAATAACAAACCAACTATCAGTTTTTTTTTAATCAAGATTAATAAGGAAAAAAAAAAGGCCTCCTTCACGTCTCACCCCCTCTCTAACCCATTTCACTCTAGATTTAATGCTCAAATCCACGATTCGATCCTTACATTTCTTTTCATTTGAGGTCAGGTTTTTCAGAAACCTTCAAACAGATCTATTTAGAATCTAAAGCAACACTTCAATCCCAAATCATCAAATCAACGAGAAGGGACAGTTATGGGGACGGCTGCGACGTGCTAATTCAATGTGGATCTTTCCCTTTTGCCCTCCTTTTTAATTGGAAAATAATAAAAAATAGACTAATATAAAAAGTTTAAGAAAGTATATAGGTCAATTTTTAATTATAAAAATTAATAGGTCATAATTTGTCAAGTTATGATTCATAATCAGATAAGTTATGAACAAACTTATCAAATTATGGTTCATAACCAGACAAGTTATGGATAAAAACCGTGAATTATGGATAAAAATCGTGAATTATGGATAATAACTTGTCAAGTTATAGTTCATAACCAGACAAGTTATGGACGAAAACAGTAATTTAACCTATTTATTAACTTATGTAAACTGTTGACCTATTAATTTTAATTTATCTCAAATCTTGACATATTTTTTTCTATCTCTCTTTTTAATTTTACTTTTTTGTTAAATTGTTCGGCCCTAAATTCAACCCAATTAATCCCACAATTCAGCCCCAATTTGACAAGTATACACTTCTACTATTATACCACTGCTAAGAATGTCACGTGAGGGTCAGGTGCTAGTTTCTGTGAGAAAATTGACAGAGAAAGGTGTTAATTGCACCTATATTAATAATTTAAAAGTTATTTTGTCAAAATTAAATTGTCACTTATTAAATAAGTCAAAACTATCTGCTAATTATTATAATTTTTTATTTTTGGTACGGGGAGATTTGAAGTTTTCAGAGCATCTAATCTAACAATAATTATAAATAAGAGACAATACAAAGAAGTAAAGAATTATTCTCAAGAAAATAAAAAAGAAGAAGGTAAAGGAAAGCAACGAATGGATTTGATTCCGGCCTTGTTCGTTAAACTCAGACAATGATACCCAAAAAAAAAAAAAAAAAAAAAAAAAAACCCCCATTGAGGAAATAAAAATTACACAAAGAACCCTTGTTTTATATCAATACAACAGTCACGCCTCTTTGATTGAACATAACTACAATTACATCCTCTTGACAGCCGAACCTAAAGAAAATTTTCGTCACAGATCCCTTTTATCACTTGAGTCCCCAAATTTCTAATTGTTAGGCAGCGCTAATTATTCATTGTCCTGATGTGTAATACTCTTGGGTTTTGTAATATTTCCTTTACTTTCTGTTATGCCACTTAGAGCATGGCTATAGGTTCAGTGATTTCTTTGTATTGTATATAAACACTGTACATGAGCTATTACAGATCGAGGCAATATACAATTATTCATATAATTTCTCCTTCAATTATTTCTCTGACTTGGTATCAGAGCCTCCATGGCTAAGGTTGGCGGAGCCTCCACTGAGAATCCTCTCAAACACCTCTTTCTAATGTTTCTACATCAAACCCAGCCCATCCTTCTTCTACACCAACTATACAAATAGTTAACCCAGCAAACCAAATCGGCTCAATTCAGCTAAGTGATGACAATTTTTTGCTATGGAATCAGCAGATCCTTGCTGGGATTAGAGGACTCAGACTTGAAGAATACCTTACAGGAACATCGGTGTGTCCAGCAGAGCTCAGACCAACAATTAAACAGATTGGGGAGGAGAATATAGACCTTTACAAAAAAAAAAATTCAACTACATAGTATAAATAATCGGTTGTCATGTCCTCGTACCTCAGAACAAAATGGAATTGTTAAGCGCAAACATAGGCATATAGTGCTGGTTCCCGATTCGAATTCGGGTGCGGAAGCGTGGGGATGAAAATAGCGGATCGTGTATAACAAAAATTTTCATAAAACTTTTGACATACTCTATAGATTATATTAATTTATGCACGAATAAATTAATCATATTAATTTACATGATTCAAGGATCAACCGAAAAAATACCTGGAAGCCGACTCGGATGATAACATGAATTTCTTTGACCACGAACAGTCCTTGCTCCAAGCTTTGTGTTTAGAATACCAAAGTCTTCCACGTCAATTCCTTGATTCCACGTAGACGTGTGTGTGGGCACACGTGAGACAAAACAGGTTTCTTAAACACTCAAATTTCCACAAACACCAACGCATGCACGATGTGGAATTTGTTGGAGAAAAATATTTTGCTCTCTTTTTCCTCTATGAGAATTTCGGCCACTACTCTAATTAGGGCTGAAAATATGTTTCAAAATTGTATTCACAATTTTCTATCTTTCTCATATTTAAAGAGTAGAAGTCAAACTTCAAAATAGAATCAAATCCTTATCTCCAATTTTAAATTTTGAACAAAAAATCCCTTCCCATTATCCACTTAATGGCCGGCCACCCTCCTAGGGTTTATCCTTATGTGTGGCGCCAATCTCAGATAGGGAAGGAAGAGATTTTATCCTTTATCCAGTAGTCCAATTTTAATTTAGATTCAAATTCGAATTTAAGTCAAACTTAAATTAATTTGAATTCTAAATTCAACAACTTATCAAATAAGTTTAAATGGATAAATCTAGATGTGTTCAAATTCAAATTTAAATAATCACATTATTCAAATAATAATTAATTCTCAATTAATTATTTTCGAGTATTTAATTTATAGAATTCCTTAATTCTAAAATTTCCCATTTTACCCTCTGTGTCTGGTAGAATTACTAGGACGACGCGAGGACTAATGGACCTATAATTTTGAGCTCCAATAAAATTAATAATTAATTAAACACTTTAATTAATTAATTAATTCTATTAATTCCAATAGTTACTCCACTATAAACTTGGAATTGAACTCTCGAAATTATAGACATTAATTACTTCTAAA
>NW_010366097.1:156522-160664 GCF_000414095.1 Morus notabilis
TTTGTGTTTAGAATACCAAAGTCTTCCACGTCAATTTCTTGATTCCACGTAGACGTGTGTGTGGGCACACGTGAGACAAAACAGGTTTCTTAAACACTCGAATTTCCACAAACACCAACGCATGCACGATGTAGAATTTGTTGGAGAAATTTTTCTCTCTTTTTTCTCTATGAGAATTTCGGCCACTACTCTAATTAGGGCTGAAAATATGTTTCAAAATTGTATTCACAATTTTCTATCTTTCTCATATTTAAAGAGTAGAAGTCAAACTTCAAAATAGAATCAAATCCTTATCTCCAATTTTGAATTTTGAACAAAAAATCCCTTCTCATTATCCACTTAATGGCCGGCCACCCTCCTAGGGTTTATCCCTATGTGTGGCACCAATCTCAGATAGGGAAGGAAGAGATTTTATCCTTTATCCAGTAGTCCAATTTTAATTTAGATTCAAATTCGAATTTAAGTCAAACTTAAATTAATTTGAATTCTAAATTGAACAACTTATCAAATAAGTTTAAATGGATAAATCTAGATGTGTTCAAATTCAAATCTAAATAATCACATTATTTAAATAATAATTAATTCTCAATTAATTATTTTTTGAGTATTTAATTTTAGAATTCCGTAATTCTAAAATTCCCATTTTGCCATTTGTGTCTGGTAGAATTACAAGGACGACGCGGGGACTAATGGACCTATAATTCTGAGCTCCAATAAAATTAATAATTAATTAAACACTTTAATCAATTAATTAATTCTATTAATTCCAATAGTTACTCCACTATAAACTTGGAATTGCACTCCCGAAATTATAGACATTAATTACTTCTAAACTGCGAAGTGTCCATTTGATATAGTCATTACATATAGATCAATCCTCCATAAATAATTCATAATTAGAGTCAGGTAGAATCCGTTAACCTCTCTAATTACATCTTTATCCTTGAGTACCATTGATTCTCTAATGGATAGTGATTCATAAAACACATTCATGAACCAGAGCGCTCTTACTAATCCAAGTACCGAATCAACACTCAAGAGAATTATTTATCTGCTTCTTTCTCAAGAATGAATGGAGTCCATCTCGTATAATAACATTCACAGCTACCTATTTCATTATGTCTCCAAAATACAAGGAATAGGATTCAGGGTCTCAGAATCCGTACCGAGTAAATCAAAAGACATAAATCCATAAATAGGAGTTTGTTAAGAACTCGGGATTAAGATCATCCTATATATGACCATCGGTAGACTCAATTAGAATTTCTATGCTTAACGGAAATTATTAGAAATTCATATTGTGTCTGCGTCCATGTTCCGCATAATCTCATTATGCGAAATACACTCATTCAATATCTCGTCATATTAACAGTGCGGATAACACCGTTCCATTCTAAATGGGAATGACATGTATTAATAATGTTTTTAATTAAAGATTCGAACTTTAATTAAATTCATTATGAACAATTACTTTTGATTATTATCCTTAAACATTATCCTCTCGTATACAACACTTATATACCTTGTTTAAGGTTACATAAATAATCAAAGAATTTTATTTGATATTCATAAAATATTCATAAATATATGCACATAAAATGATGAATAAACTCTTTTATTAAAGAAATAATAAATATCCTTTTACATCTCATGCTTTTAGGACACTATTCCCAACATATAGTAGAGTCTGGTCTTACCTTATTGTCTCAAGTGTCTTTGCCTCTTAAATTCTGGGATGATGTGTTTCTTCTGTTGTCTTTCTAATTAACAGGCTTCCCACTCCAGTCCTTCATGGCAGTACTCCTTTGGAAAAGCTGTTCAAGGTAAAATCCGACTACTCTATGCTTAGAATTTTTAGTTGTGCTTGTTATCCGTGCTTAAGACCCTATAATACTCATAAGTTGCAATTCAGATCAGTTGCTTGCACTTTTTTGGGTTATAGCAATCAACACAAAGGTTTTAAATGTCTTAGTCCAGAGGGTCAATTGTATATATCTAGACATGTCCAATTTGATGAGTCTACGTTTCCTTTCTCAACAAGTGTTCCCAAATCTAGTCCTAAAAGTTCAAAGTCCCTTTCCACTTGCTCTTTGCCTATACTGTCACAACCATTGAATGAATCCATAGACCAATTTCTCATAAATGAATCCTCTTTTGAGACGGACTTACAAACTCTCTCACCAGTGCACTCCCCATTTGTGTCAAGTCCATCAACATCCATTAAGTCATTACATGATAGTCCTACCTCCTCATGTTCAATGTTACCTTCCTCTAGTACTACCAAAGCTTCTAGGAGCCCTGCACATAACCAACATGTTGACAGTAGCCCAGAACCTGAACTAGTTAAGAACAATCATCATATGATTACGCGAGCCAAAATGAGTCTTTTCAAACTTAAGGTCTATCATGTTACTGATTTATCCTCTGTAGAACCTCTTAATGTTCATGAAGCTATGTCTTATGATCACTGGAGAGCTGCCATGGACACATAATTTAATGCCTTACAGGAAAATCACACTTGGTCTCTTGTTCCCAAACCCCATGATACACTTATTGTTGGATGCAAGTGGGTTTACAAAGTCAAACGTAATCTTGATGGTTCTGTGCCTCGATACAAAGCAAGGTTGGTGGTGAAAGGATATTCTCAAATTGTAGGTTTTGATTTTTCAGAAACATTTAGTCCGGTTATGAAGCCAGTTACTATTCGGGTGGTGTTGACTATTGCCTTGACTAGAGGTTAGTCCTTAAAGCAATTAGATGTCAATAATGCATTTCTTAATGGAGTTACAAGAAACAATCTATATGGAGTAGCCTCCTGGATATGATCAACATTCTCCCCAAGGTTCACTTGTTTGCAAATTAAACAAGGCTTTATATGGTCTTAAACAAGCTCCACATGCTTGGTTTGATAAGGTAAAATTTTCATTTAAGTAGCTTGGTTTTTCCTCTTCTAGAGCAGACAACTCCTTGTTCTTCAAGTTTTCCACTACTTCCACCATCTTTATTCTTGTGTATGTGGATGATATCTTAATCACATATAGTGATAATTCTGAACTTGAGAAGCTTATTCATCTTTTCAATCATAGGTTTTCTCTTAAGGATCTTGGGAGGTTGTCCTTCTTCTTAAGTATTGAGTTTCTTACACTACTCAAGGTGGTTTTCTTCTTCATCAACACAAATACATTAAAGACTTACTTCAGAAGGTTAACAATTCTGAACTTGAGAAGCTTATTCATCTTCTCAATCGCAGGTTTTCTCTTAAGGATCTTGGGAGGTTGTTCTTCTTCTTAAGTATTGAAGTTTCTGCTGGGAATAGTGTCCTAGAAGCATGAGATGTAATATGATATTTATTATTTAATTAATAAAAGAGTTTATTCATCATTTTATGTGCATATATTTATGAATATTTTATGAATATCAAATAAAAATTCTGTGATTGTTTATGTAACCTTAAACATAGTATATAAGTGTTATATACGAGAGGATAGTATTTAAGGATAATAATAAAAAACATTGTTCATGATGAATTTAATTAAAGTTTAGAATCTTTAATTAAAACATTATTAATACATGTCATTCCCATTTAGAATAGAACGGTGTTATCCGCACTGTTAATATGGCGAGATATTGAATGAGTGTATTTCGCATAATAAGATTATGTGGAACAAGGACAAAGACACAATATGAATTTCTAATAATTTCCGTTAAGCATAGAAATTCTAATTGAGTCTACCGATGGTCATATATAGGATGATCTTAATCCTGAGTTTTTAACAAACTCCTATTTATGGATTTATGTCTTTTGATTTACTCGGTACGGATTCCGAGACCCTGAATCCTATTCCTTGTATTTTGGAGACATAATGAAATAGGTAGCTGGGAATGTTATTGTACGAGATGGAATCCATTCCTTCTTGAGAAAGAAGTAGATAAATAATTCTCTTGAGTGTTGATTCGGTACTTGGATTAGTAAGAGCGCTTTGGTTCATGAATGTGTTTTATGAATCACTATCCATTAGAGAATCAATGGTACTCAAGGATCCAGATATAATTAGAGAGGTTAACGGATTCTACCTGACTCTAATTATGAATTATTCATGGAGGATTGATCTATATGCAATGACTATATCAAATGGACACTT
>NW_010366097.1:160728-179680 GCF_000414095.1 Morus notabilis
AAAATAATTAATTGAGAATTAATTATTATTTAAATAATGTGATTATTTAAATTTAAATTTGAACACATCTAGATTTATCCATTTAAACTTATTTGATAAGTTGTTCAATTTAGAATTCAAATTAATTTAAGTTTGACTTAAATTCGAATTTGAATTTGAATTAAAATTAGACTACTGGATAAAGGATAAAATCTCTTCCTTCCTTATCTGATGTTGGCGCCACACACAGGGTGAAACCCTAATGTAGTGGCCGGCCACTTAAGAGATAAGGGGAAGGGATTTTCTGTTCGAAATTCAGATTGGAGATGGGAATTTGATTCTGTTTTGAAGTTTGACTTCTACTCTTTAAATATGAGAATGATAGAAAATTGTGGATACAATTTTTGAAACTTTTTTTTGCCCTAAATTGTTTGGTGGCCGAATTTCTCATGGAAAAAGAGAGCAAAAATATTTTTCTCCAAAAATTCCACATCGTGCATGCGTTGGTGTTTGTGGAAATTTGAGTGTTTCAGAAACCTGTTTTGTCTCACGTGTGCCTACACACACATCTACGTGGAATCAAGGAATTGACGTGGAAGACTTTGGTTTTCTAAACACAAAGATTGGAGCAAGGACTGTTCGTGGACAAAGAACTCAAGTTATCATCCGAGTCGGCTTCCAGGTATTTTTCCGGATTGAGCTTTTGATGTAAATTAATGCGATTAATTTATTCGTGCATAAATTAATATAATCTATAGAGTATCTCAAAAGTTTTATGAAAATTTTTGTTATACACGATCCGCCTCCCCGCTACGCTTCCGCACCCGAATTCGATTCAGGAACCAGCAGTTTCTTATACTACTCAAGGTGGTATTCTTCTTTATCAACACAAATACATTAAAGACTTACTTTAGAAGGTTGATAATTTTGAACTTGAGAAGCTTATTCATCTTCTCAATCACAGGTTTTCTCTTAAGGATCTTGGGAGGTTGTCATTCTTCTTAGGTATTGAAGTTTCTTATACTACTCAAGGTGGTCTTCTTCTTCATCAACATAAATACATTACAGACTTACTTCAGAAGGTCAACATAGCAGAAGCTAAACCACTGCCCACTCCTATGATTGGTGGCCTCAAACTCTTAACTCGGGAAGGAGATCCATTGGAAAATCCCACATTATATAGAAGTGTTGTTAGGGCACTCTAATACTTGACTGTTACTCAGCCTGATATCGCCTATAGTGTGAATAAAGTGTGTCAATTCATGCAACAGCTTTTAAAAACTCATTGGTGAGCCGTGGAAATGATCTCGCGGTACTTGCAAGGGACTACTCAGTTTGGTTTTCATTTGCCTCAGTCCTCAAATCTTTTGTTGTATGCTTATTGTGATGCTGATTGGGCTACTGATCCTGATGATCGAAAGTCCACCACCGGTTACTGCTTGTTCCTTGGAGCTTGTCCCATTTCATGAAGTTCAAAGAAGCAGCCAACCATTTCCCGATCAAGTACAGAAGCAGAGTATAGAAGTATGGCAACCACTACTTTTGAACTTGTATGGGTTCAATCCTTGTTGCATGAGTTGATAATCTTCAAACTAGACCCCCTATTGTCTGGTGTGACAATCTAAGTACAATTTCACTAAGTGCAAATCCCATTTTACACTCAAAAACGAAACACATAGAGCTTGACTTGTATTTTGTCCGTGAGAAGGTCTTGGCTAAGACACTCGCAGTACAACACATACCTGCTGTAGAACAGATTGCAGACATTCTTATCAAGCCTTACTCATATGGATTCTTCTATAAGCTCATATCCAAGCTCGGTGTTGTCTCTTCAACCATGTTGAGCTTGCAGGGGGATGTTAGGCAGTGCTAATTCTTCATTAGTTTTAATTATGTTTAACAGTGAGAATTAGTGACGAGGATTAGTTACAGATCTCTCTTCCTCTGCTGTACAGAGTTTTCCTCTCCTATATTTCTGGAGTTTGTTATTCTTTGTTGTGATGTGTAATTCTCTTCGGTTTTGTAATATTTCCTTTACTTTCTGTTATGCCACCTGGAGCCTAGCTATAGGTTAGTGATTTCTTTGTGTTGTATATAAACACTATACATGAGCTATTACAGATTAAGGCAATATACAATTATTCATATCATTTCTCCTTCAATTATTTCTCTGACTCTAATTATTGGTGTATGTTAGTCCCTTTATCCATTATGTCGTTAAACCTCATTTTCACCTCTTTTTTCACCATAAACTTTTGCAGTTAGATCACCAAAACAGGATAAGAGACTTAAATGGTGAATGAAATTTAAATTTTGAAGATGTGCGTGAAAATTTATGAATTTCTATGGATGTGATGTTCTTTTTTTGTTTTTTAGTTGATGAATAATGGTAGAAATAAATGGTTGCAATGCATCTCTAAAAAAAGCACAAAAATTACTTCACTACAGCAAATGTGGGTAAAAGAGGAACCAAAAATCCATAAAAAGGTAATTTTATGAAACTATATAAATATAACTATAACTAACCAAAAACTTTAAATGTTCATACAAAATTTTAATTTTATGAATTTTTGTTCATTAAAATTTTAAAGATTTAGAGATAATGGCCGTTAGGGTTTCCTTTTGTTGCCAAAATACCTTAAAATGACCTGCAAGTACTGTAGAACAATCTAATGGAACAAGTGAGATCAAATAATAGTGTGAGGAGCAATGAATTGGTTGATGGAGAGAGGAATCATGCACTCTTCGAGAGAACTCCATTGAGCTATCTCCAACAATAAGTCAAGATCAAACCAGAGATGAAAAGTGGTCGATGATTTCAGGAGACGAACTTTAAATGGTTTCTAAAAAAGCTCCAAAGGTAGACGAAGATGACAAAGATGGATTGTTTATAGGTTCCTTATAAAGCTAATGGTTGTGTGCTACTCGGGGTGACGCTGAAGAACACAAATTGAATCCGATGATGAAACTTTGTGCGATTACTGAAAGCGGTCTAGAAGCAGACGCTTGATGGCAAGGGTGAAGATGATCGAGTTATGGGTTTCTAGTGGTCCGTTTAGTTCACGTGTTTAAACAAACTAAACAAATTTTGATACCGAGTTCAAATTTTTTTTAAGATAACTAATTTGTGGAAATTTTTTTATTTAAATTATTATAAGAGAAAAGTACTAACAAAATTAGAATCATGATTTTAAACGTATAAGACTATGACCTCTTTGATTTTAGACTTGAAATTTGATAACGATAACGGCCTCATTTGTTTACTCGAGGGAATGAGGCTCTATTCAAGTATTTATAGGGGAAAGCTCGACTATTTTGGAGGTTGTACTAGGCCGAACAAGTTTTAGACTCTGGTCATCCAATCTCACACTCTGTTACCTTGTAAGTTTTAAGTTCTTGGAGTTTTTACATGAGGAAGCTTGAGTAATCCAAAAATAGAGTGGAGTGCAGACAAAGCCACGCAAAAAATAGCGACCACTTGTTTTCGTTTCGCTTTGTTGATGTTTTCTTTTGTAATCTTTTTTCAGTGGACAAAAAATAACCTGGTAAATTACTGGTGATTACCCGATAGATTACTCTTCAATGACCGACGCTAGAAAAGATCGTTAATAATCTAGTAGGTTACTTTTTATCATTGGGGACACTCTTGATAAAAACCCATTTCGTCTACTTTCGACTTATCCTCTTATAAATGGGAAAATCCAAAACGCAAACTGAAGTGACGAAAATCCAAAGCTGCGTTGCATTCCCCAAGCTTTTATTGGGCTTTATTATGCACTCTTAAGTAGCCCGATTGGATCGGGCTCACTAGTTGGGACAAAGCATCCGGCTCAGCCCAACAAAGCTTCCTAGTACACGTACTCGCTTTTCTCATTCTTTTCCTTTCTTTTTATTTATTTATTTTTTTGGCAATCACATGCTATCTCACTTCCACTCACTGCAGTCTCCCACTCAGTCTCCGTCAGTTTTAAGGGTTGTTTAGTACACTGATTCGAATTTTTAATTCAAATTAAAATGTAATTTTATATGAAAATTTTTTACTGTAATAATAAAATTAAATATAATTATTTTTGAGTGAAATGAACTAAACTCCCAAATACCAAATCTAGAGTGGGACCCACAAGTGCGTATCAAAAATAAAAATGAAAATAAAAAAGAAAGAAAGTGCAAAATATCAAAGAGGCACACGATGGATGAGAGTTATAAAGACAGATAAGCCACAGAGACCCATCACCTCCACCCACTACTGCAAAGCAGCGGATTATTAGGAGGACCAGAATCTCCTGTCAATACCATTATCACCCCCACCCACCCCTCATTTTTTGTACATCTCAACTAACCCATATTGGGTTTTCACCCTCTTTTTCTCTGAATCATGACAAATTAGTCCAATTCATCATCACACATTTGAACATGTAATGTCCATCTCACTAAATAAACAATAGAAGTCACATATCATTACCATCTTATCTATAATCTATCTATTAATATCATATGTCATTCTAATTTGACTAAAAAAAGGTTGTGATGATACTTAACTTTGGTCACGATGTCATTCCAATATTTGATTATTAAGGAGAGATAGTGGATGTGTTTAATTCATTAGTCTTTTTTTTTAGTTGCCAACACACATGGCACTAAAATTATATTAAATAAATTTATTTAAATCGTTGAAATTTGTTATTTTTTTATCAAATGGAGACAACAACAACAACAACGGAAAATTTTCAACGATCTAAATTCTTTTACGGGTCGTATCAACCAACCAAGTTTGATGGAAGTGTTGTTTCCAAAATTAGACGTCCATGTCTAGATTTATAATGGATGACAAAACTAAACAGGGGTTGATATAGTGAGCACATTTTCTAATTTTCTCTAATGATGATAATGACCATAGAAAGTGTCAAGAAACGTAAGAATCATAAATGCCCCAATTGTTAAAAAGGCCAAAAACCTAAAGGCAGAAAAGTTGGACTTGGAGACGCTAATTTGAGATCTTGTTCATTGGTAATTAAGAGGATGCCCCTTTCCCAACTTTCATCTTAGCTTTGGGACCAGCTTTATCAACCCCTTTTCTTAGCAAACTTATCAAAGTGAAATATACAATTACAAAAAATACTTCTCTCATCCGGGAAAATTGCTTGTGGCGTAAAACAAAGCTACAGTTTCAATCTGACAATTGCTTTCAATGCTTTTCCTCTGTCAGTGCAACATAACTGACAAAGGAAAAAAAATTATACAATGGTATAAAACTCTAAAAGAAAAAAAAAAAAACACTAAAAGTGGAAAACAGTAACAGCACCATGAAAGGAAAAGATGTTCTTTACTGTAATTCTGTTCAATTAATTTGGGTTGTTTAAAGTACAAATTAAATCCAGGTTCAAAGACCATAAAAAGGAAGAACAAAAAAAAAATCCAAATTATATATATAAAAAAAAAAAAAAAAGAATTGCTAGCATCGAAAAGATGGTTAACATATGTGCATAACTGCATAGTGCATATCCATCATATCTAGTATCAGTATCAACCATATGCGCTCTGCTTAAACCTAAGCATTTGCAGTTTAACTTTTTTTTTTATTTTTCTTTTTTCTCTTTACTTTTTCCCGGAAAATTAGCCTAGAAAATCAAAGCCTCTATACTAGCCTTCTTTGGCGTTCTACAGACGGGGCAAGAATCGAGGAAAGCTTCACAAGCCTTGCACGAACAAAGGTGCCTACAAGGAAGCAACAAAACGCACGAATTTCGAGAATTGCAGGCTTTACAAACCATCACACTCTGTTTTCCTCCTCTGGTTTCTTCTTCTCCTCTGTTTTCCATGCCAAAATCGCAACAAGACTCGGCGTCTTCGGCGCCATTGCTAGGGCAAAAAGAGGCCATTTCTCTCGCCTGCTCGAGACTGTTGTTCAACGACACAACCATGGCTTCCTTCTCTTGCGCAACTCTCTGCCATGCCTGGTTTTCGCTCTCCAATTTCCTAAGCAAATCTTCTAGTTCCATTGTTCTCTTAGCCGCTAGTGCAATTTCTTCGTCCTTGTCTCTAAGAAGGGCTAGCAATTTGGGTTCTATTTTCTTTATTAGTGTCGTCATTAGTTGCTTCCTTTGCTCTTGAAGCATCAATCTCAAACTCTCATTCTGAAATTCCAAAAAAATAATAATAAGTATGATTAGAACAGAATCCAAACCCGTTTTCGTTGAAAGAATAAAATATATTATGACGTTTCTTACATGTAATTTGATGTATTGATCGACTTCTTGCCGTTGCTTCTCGGCTTGTTCCGCTATGCGTTGGGAATAGGCCATTGATAGAGTATTGTCGTGCAAAAACTTGTCGTTTTTCTGCTGCAGATTCTGCAACTCTTGAATGAATATTTGCTGCTGATCTTGATGATGATGATGGTGGTTTTTTTGTTGAGAACCGAAAGAAAACTGGTTAAAGTTAAACGCACCGCAACCATTATTTCCAATATCCACCGTCCAATCTTGCGAACCGCACAATGGAAACCCAAGATTTTCCTGGTACAACTGCGCTTGAATAGCCATATTTTCTGAGCAACCAAACACCAGAAACTTCTCCAAAATCGTTTCAACACCTTCGATAATGCATAAACTCAAATGGGTTCTCTTGAAATCAAGAGATCAACTCCAAAAAAATCTGATATTTTTTCCCCTGAAATGTGTATTTCCGTTTCTGAACTGCCCTGTTCTGTGTACGCCAAAAATAATGCTCTGTCTGAGACAAACGTATAGAAAAACAAAGGTGGTGGACTAGGAGTCGGCGAGAGATATATATAATGGTGTGAGGGAATTAAATAATAATGAAATAAAATAATAGAGGAGTTGGAAATAATTAATAAAGTAACTTATGTATAGGGGAAAAGAGAAAAACTTGGAAAGCAGAGAGAGAGAGAATAGGGAACTACTTTTTTCTGTCTTTTACGACTATTTTTATTTATTTTTTTAAATTTTTTAATGTAGATGGTCTAGAGGGCATTAAAGAGAGATGTATGGGACGCGGTAAGCAACGACGTACACATGCAGATTTTGTGACTAAACTATCGGGTCAGAGATTTAAGAGGACGTTTGTTTTGAATTGAATAAATAAATTAGAAATTCAATTCCAAAGTGGGTGAGAGACGAGAGACCCTGTGAATGAGTCAGTTTCCGTATTTATATATTCAGAGATTCAGAGATCAGAGAGAGAGAGAGAGAGATAATCACAGATTTTGTCAGTTTGGTCATCTGGAAAGGCTGAATTATAGGATCCTCATTCCTATATCGCTTCTCTCTATTTTTAGTTTTTAGTTTTTACTTTTCTTTTTTATTCCTAACTTCAAATCACAGCACATTTTAGAGATTTAAAATTTTAATTTAAATTAAAATGTGATATTTTTTAAAATTTTTTTATTGTAATAGAAAAAATTAGATGTTATACTTTTAAGAGTTTTTAATTATAAAAAATTTAAAATTTAAATTTAAATTGATAAAATAAATGAGATTTAAAGTGATTATGATTTTGTATAACTAATTTTAAGAGTGATTAATAAAAAAGTATAACTAATTTTAAGAGTGTTCTTTCTCATGAAAAGAAACTAATTTTATGAGTGATTAACAAAAAATAATAATGTTATTATGCGTTATTTTATATATTTATGTACAAACTCACAATTTTGAACATTCTTTGTTTTTCATCCCTTGCATAGTAGACATAAAAATAATTAATTTTAAAATCTTTCATTTGTATTTTTATTAATTTTTCAAAAAATAAAACATCTTATGTGTTTTTTCAAATAAATAATTACACGAAATTATAATTTTAAAACTTCATGTGTTAGGATATGTCTTTAATTCAACATCAACATCAATGCATTAAGTTTACGATTATTATGGTTATTGAGATAATATCATTTCAAATATATTTATTTGGTGCATGTGGCTATGAATATGTAGAATTGATTTTAAAAGTGATTAATAAAAGATAAGAATGTCATTACAAGTTATTTTATAGATTTACATATAAATATCACTATTTATGAATATTTCTTTTTTCATTCACTGCATAGATACGTATGTAATTAACTCTCTTTTAAAAAATGATTAGGACACTTTTGATTTTGGGGAACTTTCTTATGTGTATCCCGCGGAATTTATATTATCAATTAATAGATAATTAGGTGGTAAGGTGACTCCTGCAATTTCGCTTTTGGTAATAACTTATTATTATTATTATTATTATTATTATTATTATTACCAATTTTGCTGTATAGAAATCTTTCTACGTGTGGGGCAGATATGTGAGTCTAAACTTACCAAACGTTCTTTGAAAAATATAAGGTATATTTCTAGAAAAAAGAAAGGAAAATATATATGAATGTTAAAGGGGACCAAGGAAAGAAACTTGCCTAAACTCGTGGTATATCTACTCTAATATTTTATTGGTTGTGATAAAAAAAGTCCAACTACGCTTGCCATGCAATCACGCATTTATTTACTATATATTTTTGCTAATCTGTTGTGAATTTGTTCATACCAAAAATTACACTAGAGATTTTAAGGTCTCGTTTATTTTGCGGATTCGAGTTGAGATGTGATATTTTGTGAGAACTTTTTACTGTAGCATAAAAAGTTAGATGTGACATTTTCTAAGAACATTTTACTGTGAAAACATAGAACTGAAAACTTAAATCAGTAAAATGAATAAGGCAAATTTTAACTTTCCAATTCTTAAATGCTCCTTGTGAAGAAAGCAACACGCTCCTATTGTGGTATCCCAAGGATAAGCAAAAAGATTTACGTTGCATTAAATATTTCACCAAAGGGTTGATAATTGTATAGGAATATGAATATTGAATATATATATATATATAGATATATATATATATATATATAGCCTAGGCTATAAATAAGGCTAAACTAGTGGAGGCTTCTTTGAGATTCCACAATTAACAAATTCTTGGTTCTCTACAAAGAATGTAAAGAGAGGCAGATTAAGACTGCATTAGTGCTTCATTATTATCACTCCCATGATCACACGTTTTCATCATCACCTTTCACAAATACTATTGTCTCTTCTTAGGGTGATTTTGATTATTCAGAAACCTCCTAGTGGTTTCTCGCAAACACGAGAACCTTCTAAGCAGCCTTCAAAAATAACGTTTTTGGCAATGATGACAAAAACCCTAATTTGACTAGATAAAGACTCAAATCTATATATTTATATATCTATCTATATTCTAAAAGGTAGAAAAATGGCAGAAAAGTGGTGAAGCGCATAAGTGGCGCAATTCTAGATTAAACATTTCGCGGGACAATTCATAGTTGTATTGTTGTTGTTGTAGTGTGTAGGCCATGTCATGTATTTGTTTTGTTGCTTGTTTTTCTTCCCCTATCCTTATCTCTTTTTACGCTCTTGAATTTTGAAACTCCTACCTAGGAAAAAGGATATTTATATAGATATATATACATACATATATATATATATATATATATCTGGCCCTTGCACATGCAAATATAGGACATTAACTTAACCGACACCACGCCAATTCTCTTGGGACAGCAACATGGACGGTTTCCATAGCATCATCCCAAATCACGGAAAAGAAAAATTATTCCCATTCTCAATATATCATCGTCATCATCATCATCGACTTATAAACTAAGCTAGAAGAATTCAACGGTTCGCCACCACAAAAGTCCATGGAACACAATAACTAAAAATAAAAAACATTATTGCAATCCTATTTCCCATTTCTCATTTCCCTATGCCATTGAAAAGCATCATCCGTTCATTTCTGAGAGAATTTTGATTATAATGAATATAACAATATCTTATAATATTAATAGGACGCAATCTTAAATTGATAGTTTTTGTTTTTTATCAAATTTCTCAAATCATCACGATTTTCTTAATCCAATATAGCCTTATTGTTGATCGATAATTTTAAATTGTTATACTACTAGGGTGTTCTTTTTAATTGTTTCAGAGAGTTTCTCCCGTAGTCTGCCTTATCAGCAGTCTCGATTTTTAACTATTAGATTTGATTAAAATCACATCAGATTGTAAAAGTATGCAAAATAAACAAATTATGATATAGATATAACGGCTAAATGTAAGAGAGTACCAATAATCCATTTTTACATAGACTATCAAAAAAATCCCTTATTTCATATTCTACCATAGAATTCTCTCATTTTTCTATGTAAATTGTGAAATAGTTTTGTCAATATTTTTCTTATTTCTTTGTTTGTTTTTAATATTGGGGTGTAAAAACTAAAAACATGCTTAGGGATTGTGATTAATCACAGAATGAAGGTGGGAAGCCTATGGTATTGGTGGTGGACCCATGTGTAACACTTTAAATCTATAATATGCAGAGATTTTAGAACATTATGATTCTCATAGAATTACAATTACAAACGTATCTTGACTCATTATTTTGATTTGAAGAAGATCACTTATACAAGAAGTTTGAAGGAGAAGTAGAATCTAAGTGGCTGTTTGGAACCCATTTTAAAAATGTTTTTCATATTTTTCGAGGATAAAAAATAAAAATGCTCTGAAGATTGTATTTGACACTGCATAGTATGAAAAACAAAAATGAAAACGTTTTCTGCTTTCTCCTAAAATTTTAGAAATTCTGAAAATGATTTGAAATCGTTTTCTTTTTACCATTTTTTTTTTCCGGTCTTATTCCCACGTTGCAATATGCGACGTAAGGTGCAGGTGAGAGATGTAATAAAGATGCAAGATGAGCTCCACTCACCCATACAGCTTTGTATATCTCAGTATATTTAAAAGATGATTGTAATTAAATTTTTGCGTTTCTTTTTTTTAAGAAATCAAAAGCGAATCGTATTTGTTTTTGGTATTTATCTATTTAATATAAGAATAATATGTTAGATTATGAAGAAATATGAGATTGGTATATAAGGTAGTAATATAGGCCAAGATGTTCACTAAGCAATCTTTTTTTTTTTTTACTAATCATTCACTAAGTAATCTTATTTGTAATTATTTACTAATTATTTGTAATGTACTTAAAAAAACTGATTTATAGTTGACATGCTTAGGAGAAGTATTTTATTGTTAATACTAATTATTATGTTTTTATATATAAATTAACTAATAATATGTGTGTATGGAATTGGTATCATAATTATTTATTATTAGACAACTATAAAATATTTACATATAGCATATTAATGGACTATTATTTTATTATGTAGGCCACATAATTCTCACACCATGTGCTGCCAACCCACCACAACCCACGAGCCATTTCTCTGCTTGGGGTGGCTCCTTCTGCACCCAATGGTGCAATCCATGTGAACCCATTGCTCCCATCATTTGACTAATGTTATAGCCCTTTTTCAATTTGTTTCATTTTTCATTTATTACTACTATTATTATTGAATTATTTGTTATTATCTCTCCTCCTATCTTTCTTTCAAAAAGGCGCTTATTAATGCCGTGAGGTGCCACATAAATCCAAAGCCCCATTTTCTCATCATTCGATGCAAAGTCTTTCTGCAACTTCCCAACTGCTTCCCTTTGTTTTTATAGCTTTAGGCAAAGTGACATGGACGCACTGCAATACTGATCAATCCTCATCCTTTTTTTTTTTTTTTTTTTTTTTTTTTTTTTTTTTTTTTTTTTAGTCCCACATCGCATAATAATAGAGCTAAACATGAAAAGGCATTGGTGTTGGAAAAACACCACGTTAGTGACAAAAACCACAGTGTGACAGTGAGAGAAAACGCACATTATTATTAATTTATTAATTGTTATTATTATATGGACAGATAATTGCCATAGGAAATAGTGATTAAGATGGAAGTGCATTACTGCATTATGTCCATTCGCTATGATTTTAAGGTACGGCCAACAAGAAAAGCATGTTCTTTTAAAAGTATGTGCATCTATTTTCAAAGCCATCACCATTAAATTAAATAAGAAATCTCTATGAAATGACATACCACACTTCCATGATGTTGCTGAGTGCATTTGGACAAGTGATAAACATGGTGCACTTTGAAAGTCTTTTTAATTTTTTTCCTCTTCTTTTCATTTTTTGTTTTTTTTTCTTTCCTGAAGGTTCTGAGCAAACGCCTTGTAAATTACCTACTTTTTAGGATAAACGCTCCCACGCTTAGGTCCAAATTAAAGAAAAATCCAAAAGCTTTCTAATTTCATATCGAGAGAATTAAATTTAAAAAAAAAAAAAAAAAAAAAAAGAAACAAATCACCCAGGTTTCAAAAGAGATGTGGTCTTGTCTATTCAAAAATTTCACCCCCCCAATGCCCCACCAAAAAAGGAGAGTCCAAAAAAACACCCAAAAGAAAGAAAAGAAAAGCAAGACCTAATTCGGGATGAATAAGATCAATTTGGAATAGTGTTTTCCACTGACTTGAATATGCAAGCAAGACCACTGACCTGAGAATGGTCTGTTAAGCAACATGGGGCCCACTCAGTCGGTCGTATTGTAAGTGGATTTGTCTAGATATACCTTGTATAGGTCCTAAGGTAAGATCCTTATTATGTTCATAGATTAAAAAAATAATTTACAAAATAAATAAAAGGAAAAAAAAAAAAAAAGGAGAATTGGAGAAAAGGCCGTCATGTTCACAACAACTAGCTTTGTTTTGTTGCTTCCTTTGTCTCTGTTTGAGCAGCAGTCGTATGTGGGTGTAGCAGTCGTATGTGGGTGTTCCGAATCAAATTCATCCAAGAAGTTTAAAATAATTTGAAAGTCATGTTTCAACCCAATGCGTACGCTATTATATATGTTTTGCCCATATCAAGATATTTGGAGCTATTACATGATGAATACCATAGACTAAAATTATTATCTTATAATGGAGAGGTTGGATCTGATATGTATGAAGTGGAGTCCATTATTTAATTTAAACAATGATACCATTAACCGACAATGTGATTTTGTGGATATTATTTTGAGCACATTTACATTGATCCACCAACTAATTAAACTCATGGGTTGAATAAAACTAATGTGTAAGGAAAAAAAAAATTATGGGAATTGTATAATTACTATGTCTTTAGTGGCAGAAGAGATAATATTTTGAACTGATCAAACTTGTCTTATCATGCATAATGTGGCTGCTAATTTTGCACCGTGCGTTGCTTTATATGCTAGTTCTACTCTATGCATGTATAGTTTAATATCCTAATTCTTTTTTAGGAAAAAGCCGGGCTAAGCAATTATGAGTCTTCCCTAGTAAACCACCATTACATTTACATTATGGCAGTAATTAATAATAAACAAAAAAGAGACATAAAGAATTAATAAACCCCATTACCCTAAAACTCGTTAATAAAAGAAATAATGGAAGAAAAAAAAAATAGTTGTTGGGAAGAGCACTCTTTTTTCTTTCATGTAGTTGATGCTCTCATAAAGAAAAAGAGTTAATTAATGTGACAAAATGTCGGGGTTGATTTTCAGTGTTCCCACTTCACACTCTACATGGCAGACAGTCACACGCAACTCTTGTGAAAGTTCTCTCCAAATTCCTTAATGCCAAAAAACCACAAAAAAGAAAGATTTTTTTTTTTTTTTGTTTTTTTAAAAAAAGAAGGTAAAACTGAAAAAGAGGAAGAAAGAAAAAAAAAAAAAAGCACTAGCTTTTGGGTATACCTCTTCTCGTGCATCTTTGACTAAGCTACATGAATGTTCTTGTTTTTTATTTTATTATTTTTCCTTTTAACTTTAAAAAACTTGGCATAGTTCATATATTTGTCCGTATATGCGGATCACGAGGACAATATGACTGGTGGTTGTATGAGAACATTGTATCAAATAAATTACACATATATATTATTTATATATATCCATAGTTTTCGCACATATATGGACGTGCCAAATATATATAGCGCCTGGCTTTTCTCTAAAGCATAATGATCAACGTTTTTGCTTTTTCAACATTTGACTTTACTCTAGCTTCCAAGAAGCTCGATTCCAACAACGTAACTGATATTAGCTTAAGCAATGTTTTTGAATATTTGACCGTTTCTAATGATCAAGTTTGTTTCGTTGAATTCTTTTGTGTTATACTTTTTATTTTGCAGATATTTCAAACCTTATGATAAAATATTCTTCGGCTCTAACATTTTGTTATGATCATGCATGCATATTTTGTTTCCTATTTTTCCATTTTATAATAAGATTATTGCAAATTAAGTCGACAAAACAAACACCATAAACAAATTCGCAAAACAATATGCCAAGTTTAATTGAGAGAGAGAGGGAGAGAAGGATATTCTCATACCAAATCGCTTTCATGATGCGAATAAAGAGAATAAAATATATTTAATTCTGAAGTGCTTTGTGGCGGTGAAGTTTGGTGAACTAAACATTGATTTGTATGCTTTTCTTTAGGAACTGATCATTTGCATAATTAAGGTGGAACTTAACAACGTGATACAATAACTATAACTAATAAAATAACTACAATAACAGCTGGTGCACACTTTATTTAGATTAATCCAAGATAAACACGTCTACACAATTGATATAATTACTTATTAGAAGGCCGTCCTCTGATCTCTTTATTCAAATTCGATGCTCCCACATAAACAAGAAGTTTTTCTTCCCTTCTCTAGCTATCGTTGTCAAGACTCAAGACTGCAAACGATCGAGTTTTCTTTGGATATACATCCTTCTTGTCTTCAAGCTGTAATTACTTCCAAGTCTTTGACTGTTGAACGCGGTTAAGATATATATTATATATATGTATATATGTTTATGTATGTTGACGGTGAATTCTCGTCAACAAAAACATGCTTCTGGGTTTTCTGTTAGATTACCGGCTTTAGTTTTGAATGTGTATAAGAATTTGCTGGAGGGGTGTATTGTGCATCAATTAAAGATGTACAAAAATAAAGAAGACAAGAGATTTTATAGTGGTTTACTCTATAGAATCAGAGCTACATCCACTATGGTCGTATATTTCTTTTGAGGGGATTACAATTTACATCAATTGCTCTCTCACTCTTTTTTTTTCTCTTGGATCTGAACCCCCTTCCTGTATGGAGTCTCGCCCCTTTTATACTGAGGCTTCCTTCGCTGGATTGATTTCCTTTGTAGGTAGAAGCACTCAAGTGCTCTCCCTTTTTAGGCCCAGACGTAGCCCACTAATCACTTAGAGTACTATTCACTCAGTCAATTAGTCTTCTATTACGGCTCTGTGCGTTCCTGTAACCCTTTTCTATCCCCTGTGGGGCGGTTTAAGGGTTTGCAATTAATGCCTGCTTTGCAGACATCCCCCACTTCTGTACGTAACTTGCCATGTCAGGTTTTTCCTCAAAGAACCTTCCCCTCGTGGCCAGTGTTACTTAACCCGCTTGTCCTTTTTCGCGGTTGATTCTACGGTCGAGGGATTTCTATGTCTAAAGGTCGGCGGTACGACCTGTCGACGCCAGATGGAATCGATGCCTTAGGTTGGACTTCGTACTTGGCTTTTCATAACGGACTGGGAAGGAGCCCCCAGACGTCGAGGGTTGTTACTTTGCGGGGAGTGGTTAAGGCCACATGTCATATCATCGTTCTTCCACGTGTCCGTCACATTTTCCCACACAACAATATGTGCTCTCATTTATATTTATTGACTGTAGACATAGATCAATGCTGAGCCCATATTTTGTTGAAAACAATGAGTCGATTAAGGGAGGAGGAGAGAAATAGTATAATTAGTAAAGTGATTAGTAAATTATAGTATATTTTTTAAAAATAAAACTCAAAAATACTCCTAAATATCTTTTTTCAACTCACTCTTCCTTTTTAAACATCTATTTTTTAAAAAAAAAATAGACGCATATTTTTTAAAATAAGTAATGTTAGGATTTTATTAGTTGGCATGTTTTGGAATTAGGTTGTACAAAATTCAAAAACAAGGTCGAGTTCATGATTGATGCAGAATCAGATTTTGTGGCGATTTTAGTCTGCTAGTTGCTCCTGATTTGGAAAGTTTTTGGAAATGGAAAGTAGAATTGAGCAAGTTTATTTCAGAGACATTTGTGGAGATATTTGAAAAGATTTGAGGAGATATGATTGTTGCACGAAATCATGGAGATTTGATTTAAGATTGAAAGATTGATCCGCTTATGGAATAATATATAATACCAAGAGGTGGATGCTGCGTAAATCAAGTGGAAATTCAAATTGAATTAAATGAGTTGTTTGAAATTTAAATATTATGGTTTGATTGAGATCAAATCGGTTTATGTGTGGGATTTGAGATTATGGTGAGCACTTGCACGTGAAGGAGTAGAGATAATGTGGAGATTATTTTAGAGAGTACTCTTGCTATATATTCATTTGTGTGTGTACGTGAAGGTGTAGCCTTGAAAGTGAGAATATTGGGCTTTTATGTTTTTGAAGTTTTAAAGCAATTCAAGGCTGCCTATATGAGGGATGCTCTTACAGAGAATATTTGCAGAAGAGAAAGTTTGTGATTAGTGAGCCTTTGAGTGTTGATTAAAGATCGTCCTTCGGGAGAAGGATTAGAAGCTTTCAGGAGAAAGCGCACTGCCAACCAAAGGAATTTCACTGTGCAGTTTTGAAGACGAGTGGTACTCGTTAGACAAGGCCATTAAGGAGATTCAACACGGCGGCGACAACGTCAAGGAGGGAGTCTTTGGGTGTATAAGTCTGATTGGTGTTTGTAATTCTATGATCTTACTGGATTGTTCACTGTCTAGGCGTGGCCCCGCAGATGTATGTGTGCGCACCGAACTGCGATATCAATTCTTTGTGTCTTTTATGTTTTTGTTAATCTTTCTGCACTTATAATTTGTTGATGTTCAATCAAATAAATAATATATCCATCTGCACGTATCTATCATCATTATTACAACAAGTGTTATAACATTCTTTCTTACACCGACCGAAAAACAGACCTTTCAAGTATATTATAGTCAAGTCCACCATGACCGAGATCGGCAGCCGATCCGGCGACCTGTGACCGTTTTCTAGCGGCCAGTGACATTTTTCAGAGACTGTTTTTTGGCGACCATTTAACACTGTATTTACCAGTAAATATCGTATTTACCATTTAATATCGTGTTTACTAGTAAATATCATATTTACTCGAAAAGACCACCAATTTCGGTGACCGTTTAACGTTGTATTTACAGGTAAATACCATATTTATCAATAAATATCGTATTTACTAGTAAATATTGTATTTATCTAAAAATTCAGGCACCGACTCCGGTGACCGTTTAACACTGTATTTACTAATAAATGTATTTACCAGTAAATACTGTAATTACCAACAAATACAGTACTTACAAGTAAATATCATATTTATCTGAAAAATTTAGGCACTGTCTCTGACAACTATCTAACACTGTATTTACTGATAAATACCGTATTTACTAGTAAATATCATATTTATCCGAAAATCCAGCTGTTGACTCCAGCAACCCGTTTAACACTTTATTTACCGGTAAATACCGTATTAACTAATATATATCATATTTATCTGAAAATTCAAACACCGACTCCGACGATTGTTTAATATTATATTTATCGATAAATACCATATTTACCATATTTGTCTGAAAATCTGGCAACCGGCTCCGGCGATTGGTAAATACCGTATTTACTGATAAATACTATATTTACCATATTAATTTGAAAATCCGGCTACCGGCTCTATTAAATGGTAAATATCATATTTACTGGTAAATACTGTATTTACTGGTAAATACTGTATTTACTCGTAAATACTGTATTTACTCGTAAATACTGTATTTACCATATTTATCCTCAAATCTGGAGACCGACTTCAGCGATCAATAAATATCATATTTATTTGAAAATCCAACAGTCGGCTCTGGCGGCCGATAAATACACCATATTTACTAAAAAATTCTATTTTTTGGGTGATAATTTAACATAAAAAATATAAAATTAAAAAATGACAAATAAGTCATCTCTTTACAAAAACTTTCTCCAAAATTATCTTAATTACAAAATCGACCCCAAAATAAAACCCAAATTAAAAACCTAACCCTAAAATCAACCCTAAATCTCTTCTTCCCACCAGCCCAAACCTATCGGCCACGCTGCCGGCCACACCTTGCAACCTATACCATGCCGGCCACACCTCGCTGCCTAGACCTTGCCGGCCACGTTGTCACGCCCCGAAGCCGGGGTTAGTGATGTGGAGGCTCGTTTATGGGTTAAACAGGATTAGGAAAATAATTAAACATTTATAATCATGAGAATAAAAAATGAAAGTAAAATATTAAAGAAATTTCCAAACGAGCCCCACTATTTGGCTAAAAATAAATTACAAGAAAGTTATGGGGTTGCCCACACTTTTTGATTAGAAGAGGCTAAGACTTAAGTCTCTAACATCGTTCAGAGCTTCACCCATAGGATAGGCAACATTGTACATACATGAACATGTAAATAACATTACAAACATCAACCACAGTCTAGGAATCCATAATTGGGAGTTTACAAGATTTACAATTCTTACATTTCTCACAAGGATGAAGAACACAATCATCTCTTAATCAGATGGTAGCAACTAACTCAGTTACTCCGCACTGCTCCTAGAGTCTCCTAGGAGGGGTTAATATTTCTAAAACAGATAAAACATGAGCGAAAGACCCAGTAGGATGTATTATAGAATAACTTTATAAACAAGTAAATAAATGAATAAGCAATTAAATAAATATAGACATTCAGTTCCAACACAACAGCCGGAACCTAACATCATTTTTCTGAAAGGAATTGATTAGTGCATGAAAATGCACCATAAATATTGCTTTTGATTTATATAATATTAAAATATTTAAGCTTTAATTAAACAAATCCATTATTTTTATTCATAATATTTTTAATTGGAATTTGTCTAGTTTTTGCTTAATTATTTGCAGATAAAAAGCAGTGTAAAAAGCTACACAAAAATAAGCCATGAAAGCCATATTTTCAACTACCCGGAG
>NW_010366097.1:189405-215007 GCF_000414095.1 Morus notabilis
TTTCCTTATTTGACAGGCAACCTCTGAACACTATAAATAAAGGGGTTAGCCTAAGGTTTTTGGGAGCTTTTAATATTCAATTTTCTGTCGTCTTGTTGTCAGTCTCATATTTTCTCTCTAGAACTTGTGAGAATGTTTTGCAAGATAGGCTAGAGTTTTCTTGGTGAGGTTAAAGATGAACTTCTGTTGAGTGACCCAATTCGGGGTTTTGATTCCTTATTCTGTAAACTTCAACATCTGAATGAATTAAATCTCATCTATTTTTCTATTACTTTTCAAAATATTGTGTGTCAATTTTTATATAAGTTCAGTCACGCTTTTCTTATGTAATTCTGTCATGCAATGTTTTGTTATTCAAATTATTTTACAAATTGTCTTTTACTGCAATATTGTCAGATTGATATATTGTCGATTTTAGATAACTTGTAATAATAATATTTTTGAAGTCAACATACAGATTTAATTTATTCGGTTATTTAATATTGTGAATCAAAACTTGGATTGGTGAACGAAACATTAGGGATTCTCGACACCTTACCGTTTTTATTATTGAATTTTCTTCATACAAATTCTCTCATTCTATTTTATTTGCAACAAAATCTCAAAAACTATTCTTTTTCTTTAATTCACTTTTCTCTAACGCTCTTATTCTGTTAGTCTTTCTTGTTATTTTGTTATCTCTAAATGTGCTATAATTGACCGCTTGTGAATATCACTTTTGGGCGTTAATCAGGAATATAAACTAAAAATTTCATATTACAGGCATCAGCAAGTAATTCATCCTCTGATGAATTACTTACACAACCACAAGCACAAGCCTTTATACCACCATAATGGCCCGGTCCGGGTTTTGGGTTCAGCACCCAAGGATACACTCTCCATATCCTATCTAGGCCATCAGCCAGTTTACCGATTCGTAAGATCTCTTATCTTAAGAAATCATTCATTAAACTTTCTGAAATAGTTCATTATGATTCCAATAGCTAAAATAGAGCGATTGTTTTAAAAATGCTTTCTTTCGCAAATATGCCCTTTCTTTAAAACATTTGTAAGGACAAAACTCTTTTAAAAACAGGCTAACAAATAAAGAGATAAGGAATCCTACCTCGTAAACACTAAACTTGTGGCTAGCATTGCGCTATTCCGGCTTTCGCTTCCTCAAAGCCCCTCAATCCGAGTCCTCAGCTAGCACTGATACAAAACAACACTTTAGGATCCAATTTTCATTCCTAAAGCAATTCAATCTCATTTATACCCCTTTTGATTTCCTATTAGTGTGCCTTAATCAAATTTCAAGTTTCATAAATCATTTCATGTTTCAAATCATCATTCCAAGGGTTTTGATTCCAAAACATGGATTAAAGATGCTAATTCATTCATTCTAGATCCCCCAAACGAAGCTAATTTGGGTTCTCCTCAAAAATTGAGGTCAAAATAGCATTTTCAAGCAAACAGGGTGAAATCCCGTGTACACCGATCGACCGGTGACAGAGATGTGCAACACCACCGGTCGACCGGTGGTGTGCAATCCGGTAGACCGCATAGGTCGACCTGGTGGAGTGCAATCCGGTCGACCACATAAATCGACCGGTGGGAGCCTGACAGCTCGACTGACAGGGCCGATCCGAAGAAAATCTGGCCAAAACCTGCAAATCCGAGTTCCAATTCAAAATATTTAAAGGGAAACAACCAAATCCAGGTTCTAGTTACTAAATCAAGTCCATAGAACCAAAGATCCCCAATTTCTACCATGATTTACTCAAAATCCATAAGAATCCATTTTGAACAAAAATAGGTTTTCAAATCTGAAAAATTTGAGATTCAAGAGAAGTTTTTCAGAAATTTTACCTCAATTCCTTCTCTTGACGTTGAAAACTTCTTTAAATCCTTCTTTAGTTCAAGATTCGGTTGATTCGAGACAAAAATGGAAGTGAGAGAACGAGAGAGGGTGAGAGAACGAGAGTGAGTAATGCACGGGAAGGAAAAATGAAAAGAAGAAAAAGAAAAACAGCTGTCAAAATATTTAAAATGACAGTCCAGAAAATGTGTCTACACACACGTATGGGGTAAAAATATAATTACTGAAAATATTTAAATTAGAAATATTTAAATTTATACGTCAAAAACATTTAATAAATAATTAATTAATTAATTAAACCGGATTAGGTACACTAATAAATCTTAATTACCTTAATTAATCTCGTTTAATTCCTCGAGGTGTTACACGCCTTGTCGCCCAAACCTCGCCGGCCAAACAAGATGTAAACCCAAAACCTGTAAAACCCAACAAAACCAAATAAAACTCAACAAAACCAAAGAGAATATCACAGTTGCAGAGCAGAGCGAACGATTTCCATGTGTAGAACGGCGTCAACGCATCTTCGATGAAGCCGATCCTCACGACGATTGAGATCTCGGCTGGCCAGATTTAGTTCGCAATGTCAGCGTGATTACCAAATCTCGTCAGTGCAGGTGACTAGCTTGATGAGGATGAAGAAAGGACGGAAAATGGCGGATCCCGATCTCAAACGGCGGCCGATCTTAGTGAAGATCCCTCCCGACGCGAGATGAGAGAACAACGAGAGAAAGGAGAGAGAAAGGGAAAGGTTGTTGTTGTCATGAAGATTGAGGAAGAAAAAAAATCTTGTAGAGAGAGGATCTTAAAATGAATCTGAGCGAGGGGGAAAGAAACAAGAAAATTTTAGAGGGGTAAAATTGGAAATGGAGTTTCTATTTTAAAAGTAAAAATGAGAATATGTTATAATTTACTATTATTTAAAATATATGTTAGTTACATCAAATATAGATATAAAATGTGCTATATGGTGTATTTTCTTGTCTATAAAATATGTTGATCTCCATATCAATGAAGCCCACATTACAGTCTCTTTCTATCGAGGCCTACTTGGTCTTAGAGTGCGTAAACTAACACTCTACACTCTTAAAAGGAACCATAAAATTGGTTTTTAACAATTTAGCATTAAGTGAGAAGACTAAAATAGGAAAAAAATAAATAAAGGAAGAAGAAGCCTAATGAAAAATATTTGACACCGACAAACTTTAAGTTCCCAGGTCAGTGCATAGGGCATAGGATATGCACATCCATGTGGAAACATTAATTGATAATACTGTAGGAGTTGATCAAACCAATACGGCAAAATTGAAGATACATTTGTCCTTGAACATATGTTTTACAAAAGTAACGTATGAGGCTTTTTTTTTGCACTTTTGTCGTCTTTTATCAACGTCATTTTATATACATATATTGTCTTATAGTTATTCTGGAACTTTAACATGCCATCAAAGAAAGGTTAACAGAAAGGGAGGTCTAACCTGTAGGCATTTTTGGATGAGAAAATTAGAGATTATATCTTCTTAAGTATTTGTCTTACTGAAAGTTTTTTTTTTTTTTTAATAAAATTATTCCTCTTAATTAGCTCAAGTCTAAAAGGTAGAAATATATGAATTAATATTAAAGAATAAAAATAAAAGAGGTAAAAATAAAAAAAGCTCTATTTCAAAGGGTATTTTTATAAATTTCCCTTTGCATTACTGACTAATTTGAAGCCCATATCCCTACCAATGCATGGTTACAATAATAAGTTAATTAAAGATCGAATTCTTAGTGATAAAAATTAATTTGTGATTATGTTGAGCCAAATTATCGCCGCTACGTGGAGTTAGAGTGTGATCTAACTTTTCATAACAAGTTTGAATTCTCACAATATTGATAAACTAATCGAATTTCTTGTGTGCGCGCGCGCTTTTTTCCTCTTTTTTTCTATCATTATTCTTGTTATAAGTAAAAGATTAGGATGTGTCATCCTTAATAATATGAGATTTGTATGAAATTTGGTTGTAAAAAAAGTTTATAGGACAAATTAATCCATGATGTATATGTACCTCTTTAGCTTTGTCACATATGAGATTTAGATCCGACCTATATAGATCTTGGAAATGAAGGATTATATATGTATATCCAATTTCCTTTTAATTGGCTGCAGATAATAATTACGTAAGGGCAAATTATTTAACACGTAGTTAAGCAAGTAGTTACTCTAATAACTACGTGTGAACATGCATTTTGTGTATATATTATACACACACACACACACTTTTACGTGTGTAGATTGGCGTTAATATCTGCAGAAGAACGAAGCACGAGAAAATAAAGGATTAGCCTGGCGGCCGATTAATGAGCGATATCACATGCAGAAACTGATACATTTTACATCACGTCCAAGAAAATTGAATAAGGTGTCGCTTTATGCTTCCATTTGGGCACAAAACAAAAAACTTGTCCTTTCGAAAACGACAATATATTGAAAGTAACATAACAAAGGGCCAATTTAGTAGCAGGTAGATTTTATATAAATTATTGTTAATTGTATTAAAAAAAATAGTTGGGTATTTAATAAATTATAATTATATAAGTATTAATTTTAAAAGTATGATGAGTATTATAAAAAATTTATTAATTATATTTTAAAGTGATTTTTATATAATTTAAAAGTTAAAGTTATTTTTAATTTTTGATTTTGACTATAATTTTTTTAAAAATTATTTAAAAAATATTTTTTATGATTTTTATTAAACATAAATTTTAACTGTAAATAACTAAAAAAAATTAATTTTAGACTTTAAAAATTACTACCGAACATACTCAAAGTATGCATTTATGTCGGTATTGAAAGAAGAGAAAATGATGTCGTTTGGATTGACAGCAAGAGCAATAAAAGATATGACAGGTGTTATTTTTCAACAACCCCGTATTAATATTATTAACTTAATAGCTACTAGTACGATATTCGGCTTCTTGCGAAAGTATCAACAAGGTAATATTTTGGAGTACCAATTTCTTAATACCTTTTTCAATTTTGCTTGACAAGAAAGTTCTTGTTCACAGACTAATGGTAATCTTGTAGGTGTCTGAAAATTTGATTCACAACAGGGTACAGTACAAATTTGTAGGAATATACAATATAAGGATATGAAAAAATATGCCATTGTTAAAATATAGTTTTGAATTATCAAAAACCAAATATCAAAAAAATATGATAATTTAACGAACTAAACAAATGTACCAATTAAAAATTGTTTTCTACCAATTGAATCTTTTTCATATCATAGCGAAAAGTTTTCCTTAACTTGTCCGGTAAAGTAGGACGAACGTGATTTTGGAATTTGGCTAAAAGAAAAATTATTAAAAAGAAGAAGAAGAAGAAGTTTAATGGGAAACATTGTCAGGCTCCATCTGGCAATGGGTGGTGAAGTTTAATGGGCTTCAACTGGGTTCCTTACCATTGAAATGGATGGGACTTGCAACCAAACAAGTGGTCCTAATTACGAAGGCCCATCCACAAAAGCTCTTAAAAGACCCTTGGGAATTTCTTTTCGAAAAGGAAATAATGATAATAAAATATTTTGAGTAAATAATTTTTTACCACTTTGAGTGGTATTTTTCATTTTTTCCCAAAAAAAAGAAATGACAATGTGAGACTTCGGTTATCTAAGATATTAAGACCATCTCTAATGCAAATGTTAATGTCAATAGTATATTTAACATAAAAAAGTATGATATGATATATTATTTTTATTTTTACTCCAACGCATAATGTTATTTGAAAAACTAAATCTATTTTTTTCTATAATCATTAAAGCTTTAAATGTTGTAAAAGTAAAATTTTATTTTTAAAATAATAAGATTTGAACAACAAATAGCATTACATTAGAGAGCGTTTTTTACACTTAAATATTAAATTTTCCATTTGCACATCAATCAAAGCATTGGCGATGCTTTTAACATTAAAACCTATAATTTTATAAAGAAAATTAGAAAGGGGGGAGCAGCAAGTACATTTCGCCTATTTACTACGAATATATGTCTCCAAATTGGCAAATTTTGCTTTAAATCTTATAAGCCATACCCTTTAATCCCTGAAAAAGGAATGTTGAACACCGACCATATCATATATGGAGCTGCAAAGAGAACAGGTCCAAGTTTGAAGCAGACAGGATTTAAGGTCACAAATCTTACACTCTATCTTACAACTATGCAAGTAGACACTTAGGATTGCATTGATAAAACGCTAAAAAAATTGGTTTTTTTTTGGGTTATGACGTGAATTCATGCAAGTAACGTGATATAACAGTCGATCTATCGACCGGAATGATTGAGAAGACTTGCAAATAGTCAAGTATGAAATGGATCAAGCTTGGGCGGTTTGATAAAGCGAAATCAATAATGAATTTTAAAGGTTGGATTACAGCAGGAAAATCATACCAATATTAGGTCCACGGTAGTTGCTTAATAGCTACTCAAACCCTTATAAATGAAGAAGTGGCTTGTAATGATTAAGCCACGTATGTTAATTAACTTAGGTTTGCATGAACCAACCAAATAAGAAAACGACACATACCAAAGGGCAAAGAATTGTTGTTTTTCTTCCTAACTTACAAATTAATCACCTATGTTTACTCTCTAAAGTAATTCGATTAGAAACAAAAAAAAATGAAAAAAAAAAAAAAACAAGCAAAAGAGGAAAGTTAGTTGTGGAAAAGATTGTGAAATTATGGTCTAAAAACATGAAAGAAACGGCAAAGGGGTCCATGGCTCCTTTGGACCACTGCTACTTTGGACTAGGTGTCTTCTCTCGTATATATGCATGCACACAAGCACATGGTAGCAGAAGAATATGCTATTTCTATGGACATTTTTACTTCCGTCCAAACTTACAAATTAAAAAAGTGAATGAAATAAATTTTGATCATTAATAAAGATATCTTACATCAAATCGTTTTAATTTAAATGGTCAATTCTTCGTTAAATACGTAATCTCTAACGGTCAATAACTCAAAGTACCGATAGTATACATATTTACAATATAGTATAATTTTTCCAAAAGAAAAACAAAAATAGAAAAGAATCTACACCACGGTCCCTTATCCAGTCTCGGATTCAAAGCCCAGCACACAAGTGGGACCCTGTTTTTGTAAATATCTGGTCCCACTGCCATCACCAGACGACAATCACTCCATAACTGACAAGTGTTGCAGCCAGTAAAGTAATAACTGCGACGATTCACTCACGACTGCGACCCGCGAGTATGAATCCATTAACCAAGTGGGGGCGACACATACCCACTCCCGCCAAAACCTATGGGACCCACACGGTCGGTGCACAGACAATTCCTGGACAGTCCCGTCGGGAATCAGACCTCTAACCGTCACATATTTATCCGAGCCTAACGTGGACACGTGGCGTAAAACAGTATAAAACACGACGTAATTTAATTTATTTATTTAAATTTTTAATTTGAATTTAAATGTGACTTTATATTATATGAAAATTTTTTATTATAATAAAAAAATTAAATATAATTATTTTTAAAATTTTTTTTTTATAATAAAATTTGAATTAATAAACTAAATGATATCTTAGATGACGTTTTATTTATGTATTCAGAATTATTCTTTTTTTATGTGTATTTTTTTAAAAAAAATATTGTAAAAAATTATAAATTATAATTTAAAATCAGAGACAAATATAAAAAATAAACGTCCTCTTAATTTTTTTTTTTATTTTTATTTTTATAATCACCGCTTAGATTAGATTTTTAACAGGTCATTTTTTATATTATTTGAATGGGTCACCCCGTCACCTCACCCCGTAGACTTAGTGAGAGAGAAGATATTTAGAAATCATCGCTTATTTAAAGTGGAAGAACCCCCCCACCTGGTTATGTCCACTTTCCCATCATTTTCTCTCTGAAACGGTTTCTTGCAAATTGCAGTACTTTTTTTAAAGAAAATTTTATTTGGTGTTTTATTCTTTCCAATCTTCGTTCTCGAGTTGAAAAATTTTCTAGTAAGTGAGAAATGGGAGCTCTAGATCATTTCTCGTATCTCTTTGATTGTTCTCACGGCCGTTCCAAGCTCAAGAGGCGCAAGCAATTGCAGGTTAGCACTTTATTGATAATCCTATTTTGATTTCTATATTTCGTATGCATTAGAATTGTTGGAGTGGAATTAGTCTTTAAGTTCTTCTACAAATTATCTTCTTTTGGTTAAAATGTTCTTTTGCTAGAAATTCTTTTGGTTAAAATATTTGAACAACGAAGAGATCTTCTAGTTATCTTAAGGTTCTGAAGGGCCAGATATTGTTATTGTTTTTCATAAGTTTTGGAATCTATATTATTTCATGAAGTTCAGAAGAAAAGAGCTTACTCTGTCAAATATGAAAATTGTTTGTTAATATTTTTAAGCTACTTTTTTTATAAAGATTTTGGCAAACTAATATAAGTTTAGATCTAATAACCGTGAAATCCATCAAATTAGGGAAAACGTGAAAAGTGAACTGATTATTGTATATTTTTTATTTCTGAAGTTCAGCAGTACATATATTGGCATTTGTATTTGAGTTTATAATTCGAGTTGAGATGTAATTTTATGTGAAAATTTTTTATTGTAAAAAAAATTAAATGTGACTATTTTTGATAATTTTTATTCTAATAAAATTTAAATTTTAAACTCAAATCGGTAAAGTGAACGGCCAAAAATTCTGAGTCCAAAATCTAGTACTGCCAACACTACCAAACATAAATTAAAAGTTCTTAATAGCAAAACAATGAAAAAAATTAGAAATAGAAAACTAAAGTTATATAGCGTACTTTGCTAAACAAACAAATCCAATTTATGAATTTAATCACTTGCTCTCTAAAAATAAAATAAAATAGAATGAGAAATAATTTAAGAGTAATTTATTTTATATATTTAAATTTAAATTATTATTTTTATTATAGTGTAAAATTTTTATATAAAATTTAAATTTTAAAGATAGAATTAAAAAATATAAGTTCGAGTATATCTAAAAAAAACCCTTTAACTACGGCTCCGCGTCATGATTTGGGGGAAAAAGGATAGAAAAAGTAAAACCAAAGAAGGAAAAAGGAAAAAAAACAAAATAGCAAGTGCCAAACAATAATGATCGTCTCCTAGTGAGTTGTTGCCACTGATTTTTGTACTGTCTTGTCCGTTAACGGTCAATGTCGTGTCTGACGTCATTCGCTCCTGACTAACGTACAAATCGAACGGCGTGATTGCTACCCACATCATTCATAATTTTAATATGGTAATGGTTTTCGATTTGATCAGACGGTGGAGGTCAAGGTCCGCCTCGATTGCGAAGGATGCGAGCGGAAGGTTAAGCGGGCGCTCGAGGGAATGAAGGGTGTGAAACAGGTAGATGTGGAGCGCAAGGCCAACAAGGTCACAGTCGTCGGATATGTGGACCCCGCAAAGGTGGTGGCACGTGTCGCGTATCGGACGGGCAAGAAGGCCGAGATCTGGCCCTACGTGCCATACGACGTCGTTGAGCACCCGTACGCGGCTGGGGTTTACGACAAGAAGGCCCCACCTGGGTACGTGCGAAATTCCCAGGACCCGCGGATCTCGCAGCTCGCACGTGCGAGCTCCACCGAGGTGCGGTACACCACCGCCTTCAGCGATGAAAACACAGCCGCTTGTTCTATCATGTGATCCTCCCAACACTATCTCCTGTATGCTCGATTGTTTAGAGCCAATAGATGTTAGTAGAAGAATCTTTGATCTTTGTGCGCTACTGTATTTTTTGGGTTACTTTTATTTGATTGAAGTTTTGTGATTAGGTCTGTTAAGAATCAAAGTGTTGTTGTTTTCATGTATATTTACCATGTTTGAATCTAGTGAGATATCTTGAGTCTCTGCATACTAATGTTTTTCTGTCTTTTAGAGAAAAAAAAAAAGAAAAGTAAAAACACGAGTCTTTCTTATTTAAATTTTTAATTCGAATGAAAAATTATATTAATAATATAAAAATATTATAATATAAAAAATTAAATTTAAATTTTTTTTAAAATAAAATATTACAATAAAAATTAAACAGTAATTCGAGCTAACACAACAAACAAACGGCATAAAAAGTTCTAGCACCAATATATAATTCTAGAGCCTCGTATTTTTTATTAAGTTGTATTAATTTACTTTAATTTTCAGTGCTGCTGCGATTTTTAATGTATTTTTGTTGTCCTTGACTGCAAGCGCCTTGCATAGTATTAAACGAGTATTGTAGGCATTACATGTCATCAACATATATCAGTAAAATTAATAAATGCGAAAGAGATTAATTTAAACAAAAGTTGAATACACAATCAACAAATAGGAAAATTTACAGAGCAGAGGAAAAATAGGACGTCTACCTATAGAAATCAGCCACGGCATAGACTGTTTTCTGGACAAATCAATGAGCTGGTAAAAGGAAGAAAATGCTCAAAGAAGATTAGAGAATCATCAGTAAGAGGTAAAAAAATTGAAAACAAAAAATAACAATAGATTTTAAGCAATTAAAAAACATTGATAGACCAACCATAACAAAAAAACAAATCATCAACAGCGGGAAAATGCCCACTCTCCATCTTTTCTGTGTTTTTTTTTAGACGGAAAAAAAATTGCAAGAAACCCAAAATATGTACTACTGTAACAACACCGGAAAAAACCGAGCAAAATCTTAAATCAAAACAACAAAAAAGCAACAAAAGTAGATCAACAAAAGAAGAAAAAGAAGAAGAAGAAGAAATAGATGAAGGAAAAGGGGGGGGGGGGAAAGCGATGGCAATTTAAAAAAAAAATACAGAGTATATACATTGACAAAATCACATAAAAATCCCAACCAAAATTCATAATAACAAACCTTCACCGGAAACATCTGAAAGAAGCTTAAAACTCTAAAGATCTGTAGAGAGAGATGATGAAGAAAACTTCACGGAAAGAATGAGAGAGAGAAGAAAAGAAACCCAAAAAATTATGCAGAATAAATGAAGCTGGAAGCTTCGAAGAATAGCAAAATACTATTCTGAAATCAAATTACGAAAATATCCAAACAAAAAACAAAACAAAAACAAATAATCAAAGATAAAACGATAAATACACAGTTTAAGGACACAGACAAAATTTTTTCAAATAAGAAAATTATGAAAATACTCAAACAAAAAACAAAACAGAAATAAGCAACTGAGGTTAAAACGGTAAAAACACAAAATTAGGACACATTTGTGATTTTTTTTAAAGAAAAGAGATAAAAAAAAAAACCCAATAATACTGTACTTAAAATAGAAACTCAAGTGTCTTCTTTAAAATAGATATAATAGGAGGTTGTTCTTTTATTTTTTCTCCAAAAACAAAAAACAAAATAATAATGATAACCGTCAAATTCTCATTCATTCATTTAAAGAAAAAAAAAATCTCATTGATTTTTTTTTTCTTCCTCTTAATTAGTTTTGCTTTTGATCAAGATAGAGACCTAGTGTCAGATAAGATGTGGTGGGATGTTGGAATTCCTCACGCCACAACTTTAGTGAGCAGCACGTTGAGGAAGATTCTACTGTCCATGTCGATATCATTCATGTGTTTTATTTTCCTTGGTTCTTATCGAACGCGGCTTAAGGTTGGATCCACTACATAATAAGACAGTAAAAATATCATGCTAAACAGTAGGGCGTAGAGGTTCAGGTCTCTAAGATCCTTCCACTTAACAGCTGTCTTAAAAGATAGGTTTAAAGTTAAGGATGGAATTCAAATAATAAGATCCGTTTAATTTATTGATTCGAATTTTTAATTTGAGTTGAGATGTAATTTTATGTGAGAATTTTTTACTGTAGTAAAAAAATTAGATGTGATTATTTGTGAGTTTTTTTACTGTAGTAAAACTCGAATTCTAAACTCAAATTAGCGAAGTGAACGGGGCCTAAAAAACTTGTAATGTTCGTAATTACAAAAAATAAAAATAAAAATAAAATAAGAATATCCGTTATTGCTAAAGATAAATATATTTCCCACGTCGAAATCTCTATCTCTCACTGGTGTCGGTGTTGACCTAATGCCGGCAACTCACCACATCAAACATATCTAGCGTCAAGCGGTGTTGATAACCATGACAGATCATAGATTTACATGTTTAGTTTATAAATTCATAATTATAATTTAAAATTATTTTTATTTTATGTGTATTTTTTTATAAAAAAAATATTATAAGAAGTTACGAATTATGATTCGAATTCTGACACGAATCCCTTTTCTCAATGTTCCATGGTGTCGACAAGTCTCGTGTTGCATATCTAATCGTGAGCTAGCTGAATTTTTCTCTTTGACTTCTCCTGAGTTGAGTAGGTGATTATAGCAACCAAAACTTGTAAATCGACAATAATCTAATATTAATTTAAACGCTCTTCTAATAGTGTGCTTCTATTAGGCTGTCACCTAGCAGCTTCTCTTTCTTTCTCTTTTTTATTTTTTATTTTTTCCCCTCCTTTACCTTTATATTTTTATTAGTTTTTATCTTTTAATGTACTTTGCTTTTTGTTTTTTTTTATTTTGTTAATTTTTTACATTAAGTTTTTCAAAATAATTTCGGCTCAGTTTACTACTATGAAAATAATTTTTTATGCATGTGTTTCTATTTAAATTTTTTTGCCAACAGTTAAAGTAATTTTTTTTTTCAAATGTGTCCCTACTTAATTTATTTTCCTCTATGTAATTTATTTTCTATGTAATTTGTGTCATATCGAAAGTTATCTTTATGCACATGTTTTTATACAGTGCTCCCACAAATCACTTTCTAAACTGTCATGTAGTAGCTCCTCAATCTAACATCTGATGTATTAAAAAACAACCAAGTCGACTTAGCTCCTAAAAAAACATGTTGACCTCCTTCTTATTTTTTTTCTCTCTCTTTTTAAACTTTTCTTCTTTATCTCTTCTCTTTTTCTTTTTAAATCTTTTTATTTTTTCTTATTTTCTTTGGCCAAATTTCTTTTTTTATTTTTTCCTATTATTCTTTGACAATTCTTCTCTCTCTTTTTTTTCTCTTTTTAAACTTTTCTTCTTTTTCTCTTTTTATTTTTAAATCTTTTTATTTTTTCTTATTTTCTTTGGCCAAATTTCTTTTTTATTTTTTTTCCTATTATTCTTTGACAATTCTTCTCTCTCTCTCTCTCTCTCTCTCTCTCTCTCTCTCTCTCTCTCTCTCTCTCGTTTTTTTACAACATCTTTTTTAAAATGCTTTCTTTCTTCTTACTTTCTTTTAATTAAAATAGTTCCTTTCAAATATGTCCATACTTTTTTTTTGTCAAAAACTATGGCTTTGTTCATTTCACTGATTCGAGTTTTCAGTTTTAGGTTTCTACAGTAAAAAGCTGTCAGAAAATGGCACATCTAACTTTTTCTGCTACAGTGAAAAGCTCTTAAAAAATGTAACATCTCAACTCGAATTGAAAACTCAAATCCGCGAAGTGAACGAGGCCAACTTCAATTTTTTTATTTGATTTTTTAAAATATATTTTTCTTTTGGTCCAATTAATGGACTTAACTTCGAAAGAAGTTTTATGCCTTAACACGGAATCAAACTTATAAAGTTATTTACAACGTGCGTAGCACATGGCTCAACTAGTACATGATAAAGAATCACATATTGATAAAACTCGATTGGACATCAGCAGATGACTAATGGTCATCTAGTAAAATTTCTGTGTTCTCATACATTTATTAGCACTTTCTTGAACGCAAGTTTGGATAAAAGCCCATCAATTCAAGCCCAATTGTTTGGACTCCATAATATAAGATGTTGTAGCCTGTAGCCACTTCACAATTCACTCTTTCGGACTTTTGGCGGTTCCATTTTGGCGGGAAAAGCTCGAAAGAAAGAAGAGGCGCATCCATGGCGGACGAGCAAGACGCCGGTCTGGGTCAGGTGGTGGAGGAGTACACCGTGTGGAAGAAGAACTCGCCGTTCTTGTACGACCTCATCATCTCTCACCCTCTCGAATGGCCTTCTCTCACCGTCCATTGGTCCCCTTTGGCCCCAATTACCCACCCAAACCCTAATCTTTCCGTCCACAAGCTCGTCCTCGGGACCCACACCTCCGATGGCTTCTCCAATTTTCTCATGGTCGCCGACGCTTTCCTTCCCGCCACCGCATCGGAAACCGCCTTCGACACCAGTGACCCAAACACTATTATGCCCAAGGTACGACATTTCTTAGGCGCTTCTTCTTTTGTTCGCTTAATTGTTTGTCAAGAATAATCTCGTGGGTTTTGTGGAGAGATTGTTAAATTTGTTGTTGGTAGAGCGAATTCTTGGAGTTGTATCTTTGCCCATTATCTGTTTGTTGAAATGTAGCTGTGAAAATAAATATCTGATTGTTAATTTGTTGGTTTGACTTGTGTCTATAGCTGGAGATTACTCAAAAGATACGCGTTGATGGGGAGGTGAACAAGGCACGTTACATGCCGCAGAACGGGTCTGTTGTCGGTGCGAAGACGAGTGGCTGTGAGGTGTACGTGTTTGATTGTGCCAAACAGGAGTCTAAGCCGCAAAGTGGTTGTGATCCGGATTTGAGGTTGAGGGGCCACGACAAGGAAGGGTACGGATTGTCTTGGAACCCCGGAAAGGCTGGCTACATCTTGAGCGGTTCACATGATAGTAAAATATGTTTGTGGGATGTGTCTGCGTTGGCTGAAGAGAAAGTGCTTGATCCAATGCATGTTTATGAGGTAATTTTTGGACTTGAACATTATTTGTCCAAGGAATGATGTATTATTTTAAGTACTTTGTTAATCGTTGCTTGTTGATTTTGCTTTCAGGGTCACGAAAGCGTGGTGGGAGACGTGTCGTGGCATTGGAAGAATGAGAATTTATTTGGGTCTGTTGGAGATGATTGTAGATTGATCATATGGGACTTGCGCACAAACCAGAGCCAAGACTCTGTCAAAGCTCACGAGAAAGAGGTTATGCAGTGTGAAAAAGTTTTAAAACCCTATATGATAGGCGTAATGGTCGCTATTTGGTATTACTCATAGGAGGCCGATTAACTGAACAGAATGTTGAATGTGTTTGTTTTTGATGCTATGAACAGAAACTCACTGTATAAACTTATTAAAATACTTCTTGGTATAAGAGGATTCAGTTCTATTAACCTAAAGAGTATTAGGAGCTGGAAGAATAAAGTGAAGTTATTTTCATTTGGTAAGCGAGGATTTGTTACCTATGGACTTCTCATTAGCTCTTATAATGGATTTCTGGCTCATGGTAACATGAGGGGATTCATTGAAGACGCTAGTGAGTCGTAATAAGATATTTGTTTGCTTCTTCTTGTTGTGTTCTCGTTCCCAGAATAATGATAGAGATGTTTTCGACTGAGTATTTGCATTAGCATTCTCCTCATCTTACTCACGCTTTTCTTATACTTATTGGTTAATGTCAGGTGAATTATCTTTCTTTCAATCCATACAATGAATGGACTTTGGCTACGGCATCTTCAGACACGACTATTGGTTTGTTTGATATGCGGAAGTTGACAGAGCCGTTGCATGTTTTAAGCAGTCACGAGTACGATTTTTTTTTCTTTTCCCATTTGCTTATCTTTAGAATTCTGTTGCAATTATGTCATATGCCAATGTAGTTGTTGCTTGAATCATGCAACTATTCTCTCTACCAAATTGTTGCTTCGTTTACATAGACTTGCTAGGCTTTACATTACAAAATTCTCTTCTCTACATTACAAACTTTTGACAAACATATTGAACAAATGAAATTCCCTTATCCTCAATTTTGTTTCTTTGCAGAGAGGAGGTATTTCAGGTTGAATGGGATCCTAATCACCAAACGGTGTTGGCATCATCTGCTGATGACAGAAGGCTCATGATTTGGGACCTTAACAGGTATTTGATGTTAGAATCTGCTTTTAGTGCCTTCATTCTTTTGGTAATGTGGTGAAGAGAAAGGCCAAACGCAATACAATGCTTGTAGTTTTTAGGTTCCAATCTTTCTATTTCTTCCTACTATAGTCATTAGAGAAAAGTAATAACAATAGAATTCTTGCAATGATGCCTTCAGGATTGGGGATGAGCAGTTGGAGGGAGACAGCGATGATGGCCCTCCGGAACTTCTCTTTTCTCATGGGGGTCACAAAGCTAAAATATCAGATTTCTCTTGGAACAAACATGAGCCGTGGGTGATTACAAGTGTAGCTGAAGACAACACTCTTCAAGTCTGGCAACTTTCTGACAGTATATACGGCGATGAGTACGGTGGCTGCGCACTTGATGACTGATCTGAATACTCGCCTGGGTAATCTTCCTTTGAGCAGTGAACTCTCAGACAGCCTTTTGTTTTCTTCGTTCACCTGGATAATGAACTGTGGGATTTTGGTGGGGTTACACGAATCCCTTAGCTGTGAATGATTTACAGGACTTAGAGAGATTAGTTAGCACCTTAGGTCTTCTTTATGCATTATTTTGTTTCGGAAAACTGGTTTTTGCTGATGCCTGGTACTTTGTTAATCATGTAGTCACTATGAAAATAGTTATAATCTTCTATGTTCAGTATGAAAGTTGGAAGAGCTTGGCCATCCGAGGTTTCACATTTAAACTTGAAATATCAAGTCATATGGTCGTGTGATCAGATCTTTGAAAGTCAAGAGTGTTGCAACGTTGTTGCTTCGGTTGGGTCTAAGATGGAGAGTTTCACTGAGATCTCCTGCAATATGACATGACCAAGGAATGTACTGAACTATCACAAATAAATGCGCCCCTTGTCTCTTTCATCCCCCGTTATGATAAATAGAATATGAAAAGTACTCTGTGGTGGCCTCATGTGCTTGTGCGTGAAATGGATGTGGTGGCATGATTTGTAAGATTCAAAAAAAAAAAAAAAATTTGAAGAAAAAAGCGGTAGAATAATCTTTCTTATTTACTTGTGCGTTTTTGGGAAAAAAAAAAAAAAAAAAAGGGAGAATCTTTCAATACACAACTAACCAAAAAACTGGCCAAATCATAACCAAAGATTTAATTTATTATTATTATTTTCAGTCAAGTGCTGTTCGGAGTGAAATCCAGATCAGCTAAATAAGTTATCCACCACAATCGAAAGCCAACGAGCCTAGAAAGATTCTTCTTTATTTAAATACCTAACAGTGGCAAGAGATTCCAATGGCCAGACGCACCAGTGAAAAACAAACACGTGCAATTCACCCATGCGTCAGTCTTAAATTTGATGATGACAAGAATTGTTGGGCACATTCTTCAATAAGAGAATGCTCTACCTTCACAAAGAAATCTGGCATTCTTACTTGCACAAAACGGTAAAAGAAGAAGAAGCAAACTCTCTTAGACTATAGTGATCCTTTCACAAAATCAGAAATTTGGATCTCATGAAGTGAGAATGTGACTCACCTTGTTTCACAGCTCATAGAATTGAAACATGAGAGACATCCCATCTTCCTATGTTCTGTGATTCAGCAATCAAAGAGTATAAATGCTGAGGAAGTGGAAATTATAGCTAAAGAAAAGCAAAACTAAAAACAGAAAAGTAGAATATGGCAACAAATTGCAAACTACACTGGTCAAATTGAAACGAAAATCAACAAAGTATATAAAATTCATAAGGATGAAAATAATAGGTTTTAAACTCAAAATGATTTGAGCTTTATATAAAACCATAAAGTTGGTCCCATCACAAGTTCCACTGACAACACATGTACTAATTAAGGTTTTGAGCTCTACAAAACATACAGAGTTGAGATCATAAGCTGACCGAACCACCAGGGCTCATTGGGCTGGTATCAGAAATCATACCAGTTCAAAGTACCCTATATCTTGGTTAAAAACTTGAATTCGAAGGGAAAAAAAAAGAGTAGTAAACAAAAAAACTCAAAAGACCTGAGGGAAAGCTGATGCTGCAGTTTGACAACTATTTATTATAGATATCTATCTTGATGCTTAATCCAGTGCCAACTTCTCAGGCTTTCAATTTGCTGTCGCTGGGCGAGTCCCCCCTAATCAAATAAATCACAAAATGGTCAGAATCACAACAAGAGACATCAAAAAGAGAGAGAAAGAGAGAGAGAGAGAGAGAGAGAGAGAGAGAGAGAGAGAGAGAGAATTGAAAGCTACAAACAATGAACCCAGGTAAAGTTCATCATCAAGAGAAAAAGATGATTAGCAAGAAACAGAAAAGAAACAAAAAACAGAACACGCAATACATAGCAAGCTTATGCAGCGGGACAATTCTTTCGCCAAATAAAACCAAATGCTACGGATCTCCCTCTTCCTCCCCCTCCTCTCTCTATAGTGGAAATTAATTACAAGAGACAGAATAATATTTTGAACAGGTTGGCTCAGCCTCTCGCACTTCTTACTAGCCAAATAAGTTGAGCTAGAATCCTTGGATTGAACGAAAGACACTAAGGGAATATATATATATATATATATGTGTGTGTGTGTGTGTGTGTGTGTGTGTTAAGAGTCTTTTCCATGAGCTGATCTCTTGTCTATAGATGGTCCCGCACCATGGCATGATTGTAATGATCATCATTCATCAAAAGTAACCATAGGTCTATAGCTGCATATAAACTAGCCGTACCCAAAGACAAATACAAATCATGAAACAATAATCCAAGAACCAACAACACAACTCAGCAACTCCTATTGCAAACCAGCATATACCTGGTCGGGAAGAGATATAACAAGTGAACAACGGTATACGAGTAGTGCCACTTAAGTCTCAAGCCTTTGAAAAAATTGACACTTACAATCAAAGATAAATATCATATACCGTGGCCTCAACAACCACCTATGCATTGCTAGATCGACTAGCTTCTAAAATTAAAGTCTCGTTCACTTTGTGGATTCGAGTTTTTAATTCGAGCTGAGATGTGACATTTTCTGAGAGCTTTTCACTGTAGCAGAAAAAGTTAGATGTGATATTTTCTGAGAGCTTTTTACTGTAGAAACCTAAAACTGAAAACTCGAATCGGTGAATAAGTGATTTTAAGTTGAGATTTTTTCTCTCAAAATTTGGTTTTTTTTTTTTTTTTTTTGCTACTGCTAAAAACTCACGAAACTAAGAGGATCACCTATAAACACCAGAAAAAAAATAATGTGAATAACATCCCGGCAAAGTGAATTAACTAATCATACAAAATTTCAAAGTCAGCAACAAAGTAATAGAAAGAATATAATACAGAAAGTGTCATTCTAGGGTTCACCTTTCCTCTTATTTGAGCCAGAAGAATTGACATGAGACGCATTTCCAAGTTCACAACCAGGAAGCTCCTTGGATCCTGAGTTCTGATTTGCTAAACATTGAAGACTCTCAAACTCACAACCACTGAAACTTTGTCCATTCAACACAGCACCATCACATTTTCCATCCATCCCTGGATGCAGGCAATATACCTGATCATCACATTGCATGTTACACGGATTCATCACGTAGGCGCCAGGCATGGTTGTGTTCGTAAGGTTCTGATTAACAGGTTTCTGATACGGAAAAGACCCAATTTCCCCTTCAATCCTTCCACGGATGTCCACAAGCAAACACTTGAGCCTTGCAACCTCAGACTCCAGAGCAGCCTGACCCTGCAACCTTTTCAGCAACTGCTGATTAATAGCCCTCAATCTCACAACTTCATCCTCCAACGACGCCGCTCGCGCCTTCTTCTTCTCGCGATACTTGCGCACTGCTTCGCGGTTGCCCAGTGGGCGTTTCTTCGATTTCTTTTCTGTAGACTCCGCGGTGTCATCCGACGCAGCCTTGTCTTCGCCGGAGGCAGGCACAATTTTGGTATGGACATGAAAGCAAGTGTGGGTGTGGGAGAAGTCAGGGCCAGGTGGGTTACAAGTGTGGGTGTGAGTGCAAGCGTGAGTGTCCTTAAGAAGCTCATCAAAGAAGCTATCCATTGAACAACTGCTTGGAAGCTCACCGCCAATGTTTGGACTCGAAAACACCTCTTGGTTCGAGAAATCAACCTCACCGTCGTCCATTGTGATAACGAAATCACAGAGAAAATATATATAAAGACACGAATTTCAGCCAGAAAAAGCACTAAAAAGCTTTAAACTTTCAATCTTTCCCAAAGTTCTGAGCCCTAGACAGAAATTAACAATACCCAGATGGATAATTGAAGTACCCAACAAACTCGAAGTCACACAACGACAATACCAACGACGGAACGAAATGAATTCCACAGAAATTAAACCTAGGAAGCCAACCAAAACCCTAAAAAACCGAAATAAGAAAAACAGAGATTATTCACTCACAGAGGCAAAATCTACTAGATAACTAATGCAAATAAATAGAATCAAAGATTTCAAGCAGAGAAGAAACGTGAAAAGGACTTACCATGAAGAAATCAATAACGAAAAAAAAAAATGCACGGAAGATCCAAATCCTTGGGAAAGAGAAATGATTATAAGAATCCTAAATTAAAAGGACGAAGAAGAAAATCGGAGAAGAAACGAGGATATGTTGTTCGAACCAGAGAGAAAGGAAGTGTGGTTCGAGTAGTGAGGAAACCCTAGTTGTTGGTGGGCGAACATGGCGATGGTAAATAATGGACGTACCAGGTTTTGCTGTGGCTGGAGACGACTGGCTCAGAGATTCCACGAGGCCTTTTCTTCTCTCTCTCTCTAGAAAAATCAGAAATCAAATAAGAGTTTTGTTTGCCGCTTTCAACTTCTACCTTTTTTTGGCTAATCAATTTATACCTTTTTGGGGGACTTTGCTGCAAAATACGATTAATGTTGAACGAGAAAAATGTTGAACCCCGCCTCTCACGCAGCTTTGGGCCCACCATGAGTGAGAGGTGGGGTTGAGTTTTCATTTTGGGAAAAAAAAAACAAAAAATATTACTCTAAGATGGTAAAAAAACTTATGTCACTCCATTTAAAATAAATAATTATAATTTAATTAATAATAAAAAATAAAAAGTCACAGTAATATTTAATTATTTAGAATGATATAAATAATAGGTTTAAATAAATTTTTTTTTTAATTTTTTGTTATAATACACACTGTTGACGGTGGAATTTCGTCAACATAAATATATCTAGTTACCGTCTAGTAGTCAGTTAGATTACCGGCTAAATCGCATCCAAATTGATGCTCTATATCTGATTAAATTCGGTTAATAAAGTGTAATTATTTGTGCATAGGTTTTACGGGTTTTTCAGAATGTGCAAGAAACTCAAAGAAAAGATAAGAACACTAAAAATTATAGTGGTTCACTCTCATGCAAGAGCTACGTCCACTTTGAGAAATTTCTCTTTTTTTTTTTTTTTTTTTTTTTGTCTTTTTTTTTTTATTACAAGAGGTTCAGTTCTCTCATATGCTCGCACCAGGTTTTTTTTTTTTTTTTTTTTTTTTGTCTTTTTTTTTTTATTACAAGAGGTTCAGTTCTCTCATATGCTCGCACCAGGTTTTTTTTTTTTTTTTTTTTTTTTGTCTTTTTTTTTTTATTACAAGAGGTTCAGTTCTCTCATATGCTCGCACCAGGTTTTTTTTTTTTTTTTTTTTTTTTTGTCTATTGGGCCATGCCCCTTTTATATCGCATAGATTACATATTGGAGAAAACTGAGGCGAAAGGTTACCATGCGGTTACTCTCGAGTAGCCTCTTATCCTACTCATCTAGATTGCAGCTATACAATGTTTTTCTGACCGTTCATCTACCTACTCTGCCCAAAATTGTGGCTTTGTGACTTCTCGTGATTTCCTATTGGTCTATTTTGGGTGGCTAATAGGCCGGTAATCATTTCTTTGGCCACTGGCTTTGTTTATACACGCAAGTAACCTTGGGATTTCTCTTTTGTCGCTTCACAGGGTCTTCTTGGGATCTAAGTTAGATACCTGATTATGTTGCCCTCTCCGCTTCCACTTTGCTTGGACAGCAAATCCATACAGAGCCTTCGTCTTTGTTGATCCTCACATAAGCTCGACGACTTGCGGGGCTTTTAGGAGCCGTCTCGGTCGATGGCTTGTATAGGCGAGGCTATAATCTCTTCGTCCCTCCTCAAGACCACTGATCATGCAGCCGGTCCCTTCAGGGTAGGGTCCGCCGTCTTTGCCATTTGAACATTACAAGCTTGTTGTTCCTAAGTGCTTCTTTAAGGATTATCTTGGAATGCAGAGCAGTCAGAGTCTTTCTCATTACAAGAAGCACTCGTCTTTGAAACAACTGAACCTCAATCAACTGAAAAGCTGATGCTTCGACTGTCAGCGCCTACTTGTTGTCTGTCGTGGTAGGTAGTGGCCACGTGGAGCCTATTTGTCGTCCAACGTGACAATGTAGATTTTTTTCTATAACACACCACATGCAATATTATTTCCTACGCAATATTATTTTAATATTTGGGTAGGAAAATCACTCTTTAATGTAATATTAGTATTTATGCCAAATTTATGAGAGCATGCAGTAAATTTGGCATTTGATTGTTATCAATTAGTATGTTTACTTTCATTTAATCGTTACAACATTTGTACTTTCAACTTATTTTAAAATTCAAAATTTATTTTTTCAACTTTGAAAACTTAATGATTATGGTAAAAAATATTTTAAGTATTTAAAATAACACTTTGCACTAAAATACAAATGAAAATAATATATCAAATATGTAATTTTTACTCTTTCATTGCATTAGTATTTGTATTGTACAACAGTATTTAATTTTTATACAATAATATTAGAGTTGAAAGTTTAGACCGGCCAAATGAGTCGACTCGAAGGTCTTTTTTTGGTCAACCCATATTGATTATTCTCTCCTTAAAAGAAAAAAAAAAATCCTTATAAAGTTTCAGGTCGCCAGGCTTTAAGATTGGGTCCGGCTAATCTTTTCTGACCGTTTACCCATGCTCGTGACGTAAAGTGCCCATTCGAGTCACCAGACGTAGCATGCGACCCAAACTTGCAATTGTAATTTTTGTTTTTTGTTTTTTGATAATTTGCAACTGTAATGTTATTTATTATGTTACGTTTAGTTTGTGTCATAATTTTAAACTTATTAGTAACATTTTATAAATGTTTTCTCATGTTACTCGAGATGTCTCAGTTTAAAATTCATCTTCAAGGTGTCTCGAGATAAATATATATATATATATATATATATATTATATTTAAAAGCAAATTATTAGGTAGATTGGTCTACAAGCTAAGAGAATTCTCGAGCAATAAGAAAAACCCACTTTGTCACCTTAAAGACATTCATGTTTAAGTTGAAAAACGAAATATTGGCAATTTTTGTAAATTTCACATAAAAAAATATTAGAAATGACTGCAAATTATATTAATATTCTAAATTACTTTCCCTTATAATTTAGTATTTGCCCCTAAACTAGCTTTAATGTGATCAAAATTTATCTAAAATTTAGTCAGAGATGGATTTTCTTTTTCCTATAAATTAAAGTTCATATATTACAGGTGATATAGAAAAGTTCAAAGATCAAATTGATACTCCTAAGAAAATTTTAAACAGTACAAATCTCCTACAAAAATATCATTAATGGATCGATGCAATGGTGAAAATGCCTTCTTCTTCCTTTTTTAGAATGCGTCTATAGTTTGATACTTCACAACTCCATTTTAAGATTCTGTTCATCTAATGTGTTATGCGGTATTAAGTGTGTAATGACATGCGTAAAAATTAAGTCTCTTTTAAATATGATTGGGTCTATATTTTCCTTTAAGAAAAGGAGGTATATACTCTCTTAAAATACATGAATTTAGACTTTTATCATTTACAATTAAATAATGTCTTTTTAGTCAACTAATTATACTAGTCAATAAAAATAAGAAAAGGAAAAGTGGTAGAGATGAGGATGATAAAAATTAATCTTGTAGAATAAGTGATTCGTTTATTTCACCCATTTAAGTTTAGAATTTGAGTTTTTTTTACAGTAAAAAGTTATTAGAAACAATCATATCTAACTTTTTTGTTACAGTAAAAAATTTTCACATAAAATCACATATTAATTCAAATTAAAAACTCAAATCAGTGAATTAAATAGACATAAAAATTAACACTTTTAGTGGTTCTCTCTTTTTCCATTCCATTTATGGGCCCAGGATTTCGAAAGTGGTGAAGAGATGAGGATGATACGGCACTGATGATTATTTTTCAGTGAAAAATGAATAAATAAATACGGGTGCATTTCACATATAATTGAACAAGGATTTCGGACATTTAGTTCACTGATTTAAATTTTAAATTTTAATTAAAATGTGATTTTATATGAGAATTTTTTATTATAATAAAAAATTAAATATGATTATTTTAAAATTTTTTTATTATAATAAAACTTAAATTTTAAATTTAAATCGATAAAATGAATTAAACATAAAAAAGATAAATAGAGGTGGAAGAAAGGACAAGTAATTTTGAACCACACACGTAAGAAAAGGAAAAGTGGTAGAGGAACGTGGGACATGCACACTAATGTACTATCAATGAATAGTAGACAAGGATTTATTTTGGTTATAAATAATGTTAATTTTTTCACATCTATGAAATTATGTATCTTGTTTTAAAATGTTTCTTAATATTGCAAAATAATTTAAAACACCTTTTGATTTATAAAAAATTGTTCAAAATTCTCATTATGTCAACTTCCGTCTATAACTAATTTACTTACGTGGCACTTATTTTTAGATATTTAAAGTTACTTAAATTGAAAAAATAAATTAATTATTATAAATTAAACTTAACCATTATTAGATTATTTTTTACTGAATAAATATTTAAGACAATTATTTTTTCAAGAAAAAAACTTCTCCTTCGAGGGATCTCTTCCCTAATACTTTTTCTTTGTGATTTGAGAAATCAAGATTTCTTCTTGTTCATGTCCGGTGACGGTGAGAGGCGGAGGAGTGCTTACGGTGGAGAGCTCGATATATCTGGGTTCGCGACGAGGGCGATGATGAGGTTGGGCTATGCTCACGATGATAATGATGAGTCTGGGATGCCATTTTGGTTTGCATTTTGAGAGTGAAAAGGATACAAAATTTCAACGAGAGTGAGTGAATGTCTAATTTTTTTTTTATTTGGTTGGTTTTGGGTATTGTGAAATGCGAAAGAGATCTGATATTTTTATTTATTTATTATTATTATTTTTTTTTAGGATCGAAAGAGAAGAGATGAGAAAAGGAGAAGATCAAGAGAGAGATACATGCTTAGTTTGGTATTGCTTTTTCCTTTCAAAATCAGCTTCTGCTTGTAGCAGAAGTTAATTTTAGTGTTTGGTAAATCTCTTCAAAAATGCTTTTTGAAGAATTTTTTAAGAATCTATAGCCAAAATCAGAGACAGCTTAAAGACAACTTTAGCTTTTAGATTATGCGGGAATCATCATAGTACAATTAATGAAACTTTTATAATACCAATAATACCCCTAATGAAATTTAAAATTTATAATCTTCCTAAACTAAAATTCAAACTCGTAATATAATATAATATAATATAATATAATATAATAGTTATATTATAACAAATAATATCATAATTATATTAATAACTCTAATATTATTATTTTATCATATAATATGATATTATAATAATATTATAATTATTTTAATAATATGATATTATAATTATAATTTTATAATATATTATATATTATATAATAATTAATATAATTAAATATTAATGTAATTTTATAATTCTAACGTTATTATATATTATAGTGTATTACACTTATATAATATATTAATTATAATATATTTGTTTAATATAATATAATAATGAT
>NW_010366097.1:215411-220110 GCF_000414095.1 Morus notabilis
ATAATCATATAATATATTATATAATAATAGTTTTTTTGTATTATATTAAATATAGTAATAAATAAATATTATATTGTAATTATATATATTATCATATAATATTGTATAATATAGTCGTAATTTTTAACTATTTGCAATAATTTAACCTCATAATTTACCAAACGCTATTATACTGATTTTAGAACCAACACAACTACTATAATTATAGTTTACCAAACACTCAACTGCTTTTTATAATAGTTACTTTTTCCTTCAGTAATTTTTTCAAAATCTACAGCACTACTAAACTAAGCCGCAATAGTTTAACTTTTGGGAATTCCTTCCTTTTGGTGATTGGAGAAAAAGGCCGACACAATGGAGAAGATGTTGTATAGATTTGTGGTTAGTTTTTTTTTTTTTTAATTTTATTTTGTTTTATTACTAGCCTTTAAATTTTATTTGATTTTTATGTAATTTTATATTAGTATTAATGGGTTTTTTTTTTAATTAATGATTAAAGTGTGTAATTTAAAATACTTTTATAAATCTTTAATGGCATTGCCACATTAGCAACATTATAGATGGAAGTTAACTGAAGGGACATTTTGAATCATTTTCTGTAAATTGGGAGTATTTTAAACTGTTTTGAAAAATTAGAAAGTACTTTGAAATAATGTACATAGTTTGGGAGACATTTATGAAAATAGTCCTAATAATAAAAATATTTCATAAATAGTTTTGATCTTAATTATTTTATCATGTCAAATTATTTCAGTAATTATCAATAGTTATGATAGTATGTTTTATAATTACGTATGTTATTTACTGACAGTGATTAAAAATTAAAAACAGTGTTATAAAAAAAATATATATATATATATATATATTGCTAATCAATATATATATTTTTTAGAAGTGCAACTAATAGCGAAAGCTCTCCTCTCACTTAATATAATTGGAATAGAATGGATATGAAAAAATATGGAGCGTATTAAGAAATACGAAAATGAATACGTGTCTAACATTTTTTAAAAATGAAAATAACAATTCCATTCAATTGAAGAAAGAGTAAAAGGTTATAGTTACGAGTGTGGCAAAAACGGTTTTTACGCCTTTTCAAGTTTCAATGAAGCAAGCTTCAAACGGCAAGGACCAAGCCTATATTGACATCTTCAATCATATTAGAGATTAAAGAAGTATATTGAATAATGATTCTTTTTTTTTTTGTTGCTAAAGGAATATTGAATAATGATTAAGTTAGAGATAAGATAACACCTATCTCAAACAGGCTATTTTGCACTTATTTGTCCATGACATGATGTTGCTTATTTTCCCTAAAAGAAGAAGAAGAAAAAAAAAAAAAGAGTTGGAGATAAGATAGTGACGGAAGTTTTGACAAATTTTATTGTACTTATATAAATTCAAGGCATTGAGCATGGATCCTAATTCATTTTTGTGATGGCAATCTTTAATCAGCATCTTCACTCTAGAATTCACAAGTTTTTCAGAAAGATGCCATTGACCAAGAAGTTGGATTGGTAAACAAGTACACGTGTGTTTTTTATACCAAGATATAAGAAAGAGCAATGTTAGTGCTGAACTCACTAATAAAATGTGAGTCACAAAGCGCGAGAATTGAGACCTATAAGTAATCTCATATTATATTTTATTAGTGATGGTGTTTAACATCGATAGTGGTTTTTACAATAAAAGGGAAAAAAAAAAAACCGCCAGTGTACAAGAAGTAGTCAAACTAAAAATTTTCAAACAGACTTTTTAATTTTTTTTCCCAGTAATTTTTTGCTGTTTTATACTACCATTATACATGAGATTTTTATTTATTTACTGATCTACAAACCACCTCAAAATTGGGTGCACATTTCATTGTCCACTTTTCGCTACTGTACTAACATAAATTACATTATCCAAAAGTCGCTTTGCAATCAGAAAAATAATCGTGTAACAAAAGAAAAGAAAAATCTAATCAAAACTTGGTGATCTACTCCACCTTCCTTTGAAATACTCCTCCAATGAAATGCTGTGGCTCCTACTACTAAACGACGTCGTGTCATCATCAACAACATCAAGCAAAGCAACACCCAGATGCAACTCTGCACTTGTTGTTGGATAAACTTCATCATCTTTATCATCCTGGTTCTCTGAATCCTGTTGATATTCACTTTTGGAGTTTGTCCACTTTTCTACATCTTTGTCCCCTTTTAATAGCTTTAGTATCTGAAGGGTTAAAAAGGGTAAGTTTATTATCCTCACTCCAACACATTTTCAAACTAAGAAAATGATATCTTCACGAGAATTTACTAAGAAAGGAAGAAACTGATCAATCGTCAAACTAGTTTGTAATCGTGACGGTCTATTCTTTACTATTGATCATTCTAGACCATACGACAATTAAGAGTTTCGCGACTCTTCTTAAAATTATAATTTTGCAAATTTTGTTACCTCGCTAATACCAGGACGAAGCCGAGCTGACTGAGTGATGCATAGAGTAGCTGCAAGAGCCATTCTCTGCATTTGAAGCTCGTCAACTTTCCCATCCAAATTTGGATCCAACATGCTCTTTATATCCCCGATCTCTATAACTCGCTTTGCCTGCGCTCAATACCGCACAATCTCACTATGTCAATACTATCCACCATACAAAAGAACATTGTTCTTTGGAAATAAAAGTTTTAAGGAGTCTATTCTAAATTGTCAGATGTTTATTAGGTTCTGTCAGTTGTGTATATGTTTTGATTTTATTGTGATTTTGATTAGATCTTACGTTCAAAAGCATAACTTACCGCGGAAAAAGGTCCAAAGTTTAATTCGGCTTTTGTGAGGTTAGTTTAGTCTTAACTTACCCGCATGACCAAGCTCTCTTGTCCCTTGGAACTATTACAATCAGAGCCAATAGGCCTTCTTCCTGATAGCAGTTCAAGAAGAACAACACCAAAAGCAAAAACATCAATCTTGTCACTGACTTTCCCATACATGAAATATTCAGGTGCTAGATAACCAAACGTTCCAACCACGTCGCCTTCAATTAGAAAAGATGAAGTTTTTGGGCCCCATATAGCAAGACCAAAATCAGACAACTGCCAACATAAGAAAAAAAATGCAATTCCAGTTAGTAAGGAATATCTGAATCAAACATATCATACTTTGAATATTTGGTGATAGTAAGTGAAGCTAGCACCTTTGGTTCAAACCCATCTGAGAGAAGGATGTTTGAAGTCTTTATGTCTCTGTGAATCACAGGTTGAGGGCATTCTTTGTGCAGATAGTAGAGGGCCTCAGCTATCCCAACAGCAATGCTATATCTCATTTCCCATGACAATACACCCTTGTCCTTGTTGTTGCCTAAGATCGAATGTCGCATTTCGCATTAGAAAAATGCTAAACATGACTAGTCCTTTAATCAATCAGAAATTGTCACATAATACATAATCATTAGAGCTGACATATGAATATGTGATCGATTAAAAGCTATCAATAATCATTTAACAATCTCATTTTTTTGGTCAATCTTTGCAAGTAAATAGAAAGAAGATGAGCCAAAGTGAAGCTTTACCATGTAGGTTTTCCTCTAGGCTTCCCTTAGGGAAGAAGTCATACACCGAAATTAGAGCATTATCTTCGACACAGACACCGACCAAAGGAGCAATATGCTTGTGCTTTAAGGAAGAGATTATGTCAAATTCAAGGGCGAATTCTTTCCACCCTTCTTTGGATGAATTGAGAATCTTTACCGCCACTAGTTTCCTATTTGGAAGAGTACCCTTGTACACACAATTAGACCCTCCTTTTCCAATCACATTTTCTGTCAATGCAAAAAGCATATGGTCAGCCAAATCACACAAGTTTGAAGTCTAAATGATCATAACAACAGAATATATATTACAAACCTGAAGAGAATTGACTAGTTGAAGTCTTGAGAACATCAAGACTGAACCAATAATTGCAGCCGAATGAGCTTGTTTGCAAGAGCTTTTTCAATCCTTCTGGTGCCTCACCAAAAGCTGATAATCTGATCTTTGAGCTGTCACTAATCTCTGTTTCCATATTGGAATTCTCTAGAATAGTTGAACGCTGAAGAGGTTGAAGCGGAGAACGATCTGGTAAGTTCATTACCCATTGAACCACAGACTCATTCCTTGCCTTTGGCGTTTGTGGGGCCACTAAATTTGCTCTTCTAAGTAGAGGCCAACCAGGTTTATTGTCCATAGAGCAATAATCTGTTGTGAGAAGAGAATCTGATCTTGAAATGAAACTGTCACTCCTTGAGTCTTCACCACCATGTGTTGGACTGTCCCGCGAGTTTCGAGTCGTTTTGGAAAAGGAGACTACGGTCTCCGTCTCAACATCAGAGTCGCCCAATTCAGATTGTGCAAGGCTTGGTTTGGCATCCTCTTTGAGACCTATGTCAAAGTTGAGACCAGAATTTGTCAATTTTCTTTATTCTAAGAAATGGTAGTCCAGTATTACTAGTCGTGTAGTTGGTTTTTCTATTTCCTGGAAAACAAACACCAAACCTGGTAGTTGGCTGCTGGTGCTGTACCTTCTGAAAACGATTTTCCCATTGTGGATAGCCACAACATCAGTGGTTGAAGAGAGTCTCTTGGCACAATATTTTGCTGTTGAAATTCTACTCCTGGAGGAAAAAAAAAAGAAGAAAAAAGAGAATAGAAAAAAATCACCAAAAAAAAAAAAAATATATATA